>NW_025885996.1:0-3319 GCF_002878395.1 Capsicum annuum
AAAATGGCCTACACTAGGCCGCTCTCCAGCCTGCCTGTAGCAGCTCGATCAATTTTTGGCATAAATCACGCTCGAACCCCGGGCCAATCCTAAAATCCATGGGATATAGCACACCAATTTATCCTAAAAATGGCTCGTTCGCGTGATTTTGACCGTTTGACCAACCAACCAACCCAAAAAAACAAAATAGCCCACACTAGATTGCTCTCCAGCCTGCCCGGGGCAGTCCTGTTGATTTTTAGCCAAAATAATGCCAGGACCTCGAGCACACCTAAAAACCATTTTCTATAGCATATCGATTTGGCCCAAAAATGGTTCGTTCACACGTTTTGCCCGTTTGACCAACCAAACTACCCAGAAAATAGAAATGACCCACACTAGGTCGTTCCGCCGCTTACTTGGGCCAGCTTGTTCAATTTTATGCCAAAATCAAGCCTGAACCCCGATCCTACCCCAAAAAACCGAGGGCTATAGTACATCAGTTTGGCCCAAAAATTATTCATTCACGCCGTTTTGCCCATTTGACTAATCAAACTGCCCAGAAAACCAAAATAGCTGGCACAAGGCTGCTCCACAACCTGCCTATGGCAGCCCATTTGATTATCAACATAAATCACCCCCGACCCTAGGCCCACCCCAAAAACTGTGGGCTATGGCACACTGATTTGGCCCAAAAATGGCTCATTCGCGCTGTTTCTCCTATTTAACTAACCAAAATGCCCAGAAAAAACAAAATGGCCCATATGAGGCTGCTCCCCATCCTGCCAGAGGCATGCAGAGTAGCCTGAGGTAACCCGGTCGACTTTCGGCCAAAATCATGCTTGAACCTTGGGCCCACCCCAAAAATGTAGGCTATAGCACATTGATTTAGCCCGAAAATGACTCGTTAGCGCTATTTCGCCCGTTTGAACTACCAAACCGCCTAGAAAACCAAAATAGCCCACACTAGGCCGCTCCCCAACCTGCCTAGGGGCATCCTGGTCAATTTTTCGCCAAAATCAAAGTTGGACACTGGGCTCACACCAAAAACCGTGGGCTATAGCACACCGATTTGGCCTAAAAATGGTTTGGTTGTGCCGTTTCGCTTGTTTGACCAACCAAACCGCCCAAAAACCTGAAATGGCCCACACTAGGCCGCTCTCCCGCCTGCCTAGGGAATCCCGATTGAATTTAGGCCAAAATCACGCCTGGACCCCAAGCCTACTCTAAAAACCGTGGGCTATAATACACCGATTTGGCCCAAAAATGGTCCGTTCGTGTCGTTTCGTCCATTTGACCAACCAAACCACTCAGAGAAAACAAAATGGCCCACACTAGCCCGCTCTTTAGCCTGCTTGTGGCAGCCCATTCGATTTTCGGCATAAATCACGCCCGAACCCCGGGCCCACCCTAAAAACCATGGGCTCTGGCACACCGATTTGGCCGATAAATGGCCCGTTCATGTCGTTTCACCAATTTGACCAACTAAATCGCCCTGAAAACTAAAATGGCCCACACTAGGCTGCTCCTCAGCCTTTCTAGGGGAGCCTGGTCGATTTTCATCCAAAATTATGCCCGAACGTCGAGTTCACCCCAATAACCGCGGCTATAGCATACCGATTTGGCCCAGAAATGGCCCGTTTGGGCTGTTCTGCCCGTTTGACTAACCAAACCGCCTAAAAAACCAAAATGGCCCACACTAGGTCACTCTCCAACCTGCCTGGGGCAGCCCGGTTGATTCTTGAACAAAATCATGCCCTGAACCCAAGCCCACCCCAAAAATTATGGGCTATAGCGTGCCGATTTGGCCCAAAAATAGCCCATTCACGCTGTTTTGCTCGTTTGACCAACCAAACCGCCTAGAAAACCAAAATGGCCCACACTAGGCTGTTCCCCAGCGTTTCTTAGGCAGCCCGATTGATTTTTTGCCAAAATCACTCCCGAACCCCAGGCCCACCCTAAAAAACGTGGGCTATAGCACACCAATTTGGCATAAAAATGGCCCGTTCTCGCTGTTTCACACGTTTGACCAACCAAACCACCTAGAAAACCAAAATAGCCCACACTAGGTCACTCCTCCGCCTGCCTGGGACAGCCCGGTCAGTTTTTGGAAAAAATAATGCCCAAACTCTGGACCCACCCCAAAAAATGTGGCTATACCAGACTGATTTGGCCTGAAAATGGCATGTTCGCGCTGTTTCGAACTTTTGATCACCCAAACCGCCCCGAAAACCAAAATGGCACACACTAGGCCACTCTCTAGCCTCTCTGTGGAAGCCCAGTTGAATTACAGCCAAAATCACACCCGGCCCTTGGGCTCATCCCAAAATTTTGTGAGCTATAGAACACCGATTTGTTATGATAAAGGCACGTTCGCTCCGTTTCGCCCGTTTGACCACCCAAACCCCCCGAAAACCAAAATGGCCGATAATAGGCCGCTCTCTAACCTCCTTAGGGCAGCCCAATTGATTTTTGGCCAAAATCATGCTCGGCCACAGGGCCCACCCCAAAAATTGTGGACCATAACACAACGATTTGACTTGAAAACTTCCCGTTCACGACTTTTCGCCCGTTTGACCACCCAAACTGCCCTGAAAACCAAAATGGTCCACACTAAGCCGCTCCCCAGCGTCCCTGGGGCAGCTCAATCAATTTTCAGCCAAAATAGCGCCCGACCCTCCACCTTGAAAATCGTGGGCTATAATACACCGATTTGATCCGAAAATGGCCCGCTCGCGCCGTACATTCATTTCAAATATGCGTTAATTATAAGTAATCTAATTGAATAAATATATTTTTTTACATCTTCCGTGCATAAAACTTGAATTTGATCCTTTAGTGGTGGGATCTCACCCTTTCGTGCAAGTCTCTTGCAACTACAAACACCAATTGGCTTATGATTATTTTTAAAGAAAATTAGATAGATTGTTATTATAATGTCCCACTTATTCCCAAATAGTAGTGCTTAATTATAAATAGAATAAATTAAAATTTCCATTAGCAGCAGGGGATTAGATGCCTAAAGTGATCCTTATAAGTGAGTGGAGAAAGATCAAGTAACTAGCACATATCCATCGAATTTGAAGCGCAATACATGATTTGTAGATTCATTATTCATCGTCAACATTTGAAATTTACTCCAATCACCTTTGATTATGTCTACAATTTAGGTTACCAAAAAGAATAGCTCATAAACTAAAATAGAGAAGATCAAACATGAAATTTTTGAACAATTGAGTGGTTACAAGCTCATGTTGCATTGGTTATTATATCTAGAGCTAAAGTTATTCGAACAATTATGTGATTTAAAAAGAATTGATTTCTTATTCCCTTTGCTTCC
>NW_025885997.1:0-3013 GCF_002878395.1 Capsicum annuum
ACTCTCCAGGTCAAAATTCCTAAATGGTATGTAGAACAAAAAGGATTAGCGCTATGTATATACTCGTAAAGCTTTACCAATCGTTGCTTATTCTGTTGCTACCGATGGTACTATGGCCAAACTGTTAGCAATCAGTTCTTCTGAAGACGACTCCTCAAACTTGGGGACAAAGCTCATTGTGTAGTGGAACTCGATTTATAGGCGCTGATGAAGGGGTGTCGATGCCATCAATCCTTTCTTTACATCAACTTGTAACTCCCTAATAGGGATTGCTGCCAAAAAACTTTTAATGCACTCTTTACATGCCTCTTTACCTCTATAAATGATTTTCTTTTCAGGTGCCCTGTCTTCCTGCATACTGTCGTCGCTGTTGGTGCTCATGACAATTTTTCTTTCATCCACAGCCTCTTTGACATCGGTTTTCTCTTTTCTATTGCAAGATGGCTTATCATCTGATTGTTGAGACTCACTAGGTACTCCATAATTATTGTATCTTGGTCGAATTTGAGGATATATGCCTGATTACAACCCTCAAAAAGCCTCTCCCCAAGTGTGTCAATGATATAGTACGCGTCTTTTTCAACCTTGAGGATAAAGAAGTGGTCATTCCAACTCACAATGTAAACACAGGAGTCACCATGACGAGGAGTTTCTTGAGCGGACTTAGAAATATCGTCCCATATGTTGTCAAAAGACATGACACCATGAAGGAAGTGGAATCCTTCCTCTTCTTCAATTCCTTCAGGATGAAAGAACCCAATGAATGATTTTTCTGAGACTACTGAGAGAGGACACACTTTAGCCTCGAGAACTGTCTCGAGGTCAAAATGCTTATCTGGGAAACGTTCCCTATAGGTCTCGTTTTCACAAAGATCTCTCTACTGCATCGAGCCTTCACAGATAAGAGAATCAAGTTGGGACTTGATAGGCATATCTTCAGGATTGCAATGGAACCAATCAGCTATGACAGCAACCAAGGCTGTACAAGCGCTTTCACCAGCAACTGGTTCACTTCGTTGATCAATCGAAGCAAAGAAGATCTGAGTCTGCAGCTTCATTTGTCCATCACGGCTTATTATTTCTTTCTGCTCCCAACTACCCACAGCGAAACTTTCATCTCCAAACTCAGAGACTGAAATCGGAGAAGTTTACTCGGATTTGTGCCCCTGCATGAACTACACACATTAGTAAGAGGACTAGTTATGACATATATCTTCAATCATGAACAAGAAAACCTCAGCAGTTAGATACTTGATACAAATGTACAAGTAGACTAAGCTACTAAAGAAAGCTACCAAACTTTGTAATCTTCAATTCGCCAAGCACATTGGTGTACAAGTTATTGCGCGCTGATCATACCATGACATGAAGATAAAAAATGACTTGTCAAACATGACAAAGAACGCAAGAAAAAAGGAGACGTACCCTAGAAGAAGACTCGTCGGATGAGCAAAGCTGTCGGCGATCAAAGTCTATATCGTCTCCACCATCCTCTCCATAATGTTTCTTCAACAATGGCTTCCCCTTGGTTTTAGGAGATTTGAAACTCAACTTCCTCTTCCTCCAGGAAAGAAGGCTATGTTTTGAACTCTGCTCTGCAGATTGATTTGCTGCAGTTGTATCCTCAGGGTACTTGTGCCTTGTGTCTGATATATGGTGGCTGTAGTGGACTAAATCCTCGTCACTGCTGCTGCCGCTTGTATTTGAACAAAATGATCCACCAGCATGGTTTGCATAGACAAGTGCTTCATAACTGAATGACTTCTGAACACTTGTATCCTCTTTTCCTTCCTCAGATTCTCCTTCCGAATCCTCATCAAGTGAATCTGTATCCACAGGATAAACATAATCGGGATCCTCACTTCTGACTGAGTTCCTTCCATCAATGCTGCTTCCTTCCTCTGCATTATATGCCTTCTTGTGTCGCCTAAAAGATAATGCTTTCAAAAATTTAAACTTTCGCAGACCTGCTTTTAAAGAACCATGCCCATTTCTGTCTGTCAACAAAGCCTTTCCAGGGTTCGGAGATACTGGACAAGACATGATAAACTTCGAAAATGTCTCTGAAGCTTCGTGAGTGTTCCTCAATTCCACAAGGTTGAGCACTAGCTGTCAACAAATATATGAACATATCTTTAGGAACAGTCGCATTAGATAATATATTCACGTACCTGCAGGAATACCAGAACGCAAGCAAAAAGCATGTGTTTTAGTTTTTCTTACACAGAGTGAAAGGCAACTCTTGAAGCTGCCAACAAAGACTTCCAAAGGAATGAAAATTTCAATGCCGTATTGTTTATTTCCAGCTACTGAAGCAAAGTCTGCAAGATTCAATATCGCAGCAGAAAGTATGGGTACCTTCTGATTTGGTCCTTTGCTTGTACCCTGATTCAGCAGAAGTATGAATAAATACAAAGAAGGGAGTAAATGAACAATGAAATCGAACACAAAGACAACGTGTTCAATAGAGAAATTAGTGTCGATGAAAACATAAAACCAAAACTAAAGGATTAGAAGCATGAAATAATACACCCGTGGATTGGAAAACACACGATTATCATGAACGATAGGTTCAAAGCAGTCAAACGAACATGCAGCTAAGGCCAATGTAGTGCCTATGGAAGAAGAACAACTTGCTTCAGCCATAAACAAGTTGAGATATAAGAATTTACTATTCCATTTAAGCTCAACACATGTCATCATCATACCAAATAAAAATACAAGTGAAAATAAGTTACATAAAGAAAATAATTAAAACCTATTCCCAACTAGTAGATATGGCCTATATGAGTCTTGATACTACATTGTGTCCTATATTTAACCAAGTCTGCATTGATTCCAAGAAATTATAGGTCGTTCGAGACAACTTCTCTAGGTCTATCTCGTCTCCTTTTAACACCTTGGTCACCATGGTCTCACACCTACTAACCGATGCATCTGGAGGTCGCTGCAAGACGTTGAACCTATGAAAGAAGTAGTCATTAAAAAGTTCAAACCATTTATCATTAACAAC
>NW_025885998.1:0-2524 GCF_002878395.1 Capsicum annuum
TGTAACACCCCACATTTTACATGTACTAGTAATGTTCACATAAAATGACATACGACTTGGTTTAATTACTACCAAAATTTGTCAAGTGTTCAAGTGTTAGATTGGGGCACTATATGGAAGTCTATTTAGAGACTGTGGCCTTAAACGGAAGAAAAAAAAAAAAAACATTGACATGCTTATGGAACTTAGGGAGCTAGCAGGTGAGTCACCTGTGTGCTTAGCTTCAAAATTATATATACATGAGGGAGAAGAATTCATTCATAAGTGAACTCACTTGAAGTCTAGACGTTAGTAAAAAGAAAGGGGAACGAAGACAAGGCTTAACGCCTAAACTTTCCAAGTCTTGTGACAAACGAAGCCCAAGTTAGGGAGGCTATTAAAGACAATGGTTTAACATTATATTGGGCCAAGATGTTCAGCCCAAGATTTTATATATAATAGGCCCAACTACATTCATTCACTACTAACAAAATTGAGCCCAAACAAAGTGCAAGAAAGAGTAAGGAAATGGGCCACTAAAGCCCATTGATTTAGAGATCCAAAAGGCCCAAGTGAAAGGGGAAAATTAGTCATTGACCAACTTGAGTTAATCAGCTACAAATATTAGGAGAAAGTCGGTCTAAAGTCTCCTTAAAAAGGGACCAAAACCGAGCTCTAGGTTAACCAAAGAAAAGACCAAAAAATTTCAGAATTTCTCTCTAAGTTTCTCTTGGTATTTCTTCATCTTGGAAGGCAACCAAAGGCTACTTTTTGAGTTCTTGAATTAGAACTACACCTTGGGAGTTAAGGTATGTAAAAATAACCATATACTTGATATGAACTTTCCATGGAAAACAAGATAAGTTGGCTGGTTCACTGTGCAGGAATTTCTGGACAGCTTGTGTCCTGAAAGTTGTTGTTTGGTTTTCTTGGCTTTGGAACGATTTTTACCCTGATTTTTCACTTTAATATGATGTAAAGTTGAGGTTATTAACATGTTATAGTGTGTATATGGTTGCCAAGGTTGCTGGACTGTTTTGCTAGTTCTTTGGAAACAAGTATCCTTATATGATCTTATGTGCTTCCAAACTGGTATTGGACTGTTTTGTTGAGGGGGATGTTGTTTCACGTTTCCCCTACGTTTTGAGCTATTTTTTGACTATGTTAAGGTTTATTTGATGTATATATATGTTGGGAGCATCTGGTTCAAAGTTGGGACAAGTATGAATTGTTAACGACGAAATGTAGGGAGACGACGAGATGTTGTGCTTCTTAGTTGAGCGTTTTGTAAAATGGTTATGTGTTGTAGTTATGGACTGTTGCCAGCATGTTATAGAACTAATATAGGCTGTATACATCATGTATATGATAATCTATGCTGGTTGAATACAGTTAGAATTGAGAAAGTCGGAATAACACCATTGAGTTGATGGTTATACGTTTGTTGCCAAAGTGTTGTGTCTTGTGAGATTGGGCTGTCCAGATGCATTGATTAGCTGCTAATACTAGCTTTAAAACATGATATTGTAGATAAATAGTTGGAAGAAAAGAAGTCATTTCGACGTAAAAACAAGTTGATATGTCGAGGTATGTAAGGCTATTCGATCTCTTATTATTTGGCATGGAATCCAAAGTCTTCATTGGCACATAGAGATCTTTACAAACTTCGACATAACCACTCCACTCTTTAACATGTACTTGTGTGTCCAGATTCGAGCATTGTCACTGCTGCATACATACATTGGGTACCGTGACATATGAGCCTTCTTTTAAGCTAAATAAAGTTCATACGTTGTTTATGTCCTACATGTTTCACTAATTGTACAACCCACTCTTTTCATTATGATATGATGTTACATGGACACATACTTGTCATTTGTCATGCTTATAGTCTTATAGCTCAAATGTTACGACCACCAAAGATTCAGCTCAAAAGTAATAAGAAGATTTATGTATACAGTTGCTTCTGTTGGGTGGTATCCCAGGGGTGAAAGAATCACCTAGCATGGGTCAATCCCAGTATTACAGGGGGTATCCCAGGGGTGAAAGGAAAGCCTAGCATGGGTCGATCCTGCTATAGAATTACCACTGATCAGCTGGTCATTTGTATTACATGCTGTGCACAGATTATTCAAGTAATAAGAGTAAAGTAACATAATTGTTATAAGATACATGACTCCACAATATTCATAAAGGTGGTCTTTTACCCCACAGCAGTACATGGTTTCATTTGAGTTTTTACCTCATATATAGTACATGTTGCCTTACATATTCAGTACATTATTTCGTACTGACGTCCCTCTTGGGGGACCTGCATTCCATGCTGCAGGTACAGAAGCTAATACACCTCCCTAGTAAGAGTACAGGATATCAACCGCAGTCACTGAGCTCCAGGTTGCTTCGGGGCTTTGAGTCCTATCATATCTTTTTTGCATTGTATAGTATCTTATCATGAGGCGGGGCCTGTCCCGACCCTTATAAGATAACGTTTCTTGTCTAGAGGCTTTGTAGACTACGTAAAGTATAGTATGGTCATGTATCGTAC
>NW_025885999.1:0-1158 GCF_002878395.1 Capsicum annuum
TTCATTTCGCATTTTTGAATTATTTGCGTATATCACATTTGTAGAAATTTTACCTTCTTTAGATTCATCCATGACAAAAGATAAATAAAGTATTAGTCATAAATAATAATAATAATAATAATAATAATAGTAATAATAATAATAATAAAATAAATGAAAAAATTAAATTTATCATGAAAAAACATATCTTCGTAATTATTCAAAGAAATCTGGGGATAAGCATTACCTATAATCTTTTTTATTCACGATAGATACTCATGTGATTTATGATTAGTGTAATATTAATTACAAATAATAATAAAAATTTAAAAACTAAATTAAGCCTAAACAACATTTCTATTAAATAGAAGTAGCCAAACGTGATTATTATTATAATTATATTATTATTATTATTATTATTATTATTATTATTAATATTATTATTATTATTAAAAATTAGTTAGAATTTATTCAAGACTCTTCAATTGTGGGTTCCAAGCTTTAAACTAATGATTCTTTTTAATTCTTCTAAAAGTTTAATATTTTTAAATTCAAATATTTAATATTCTTTAATTAGGAGTCCTTTGTATATAGGAAAGAGTTAATTTAAATTTGACATTATTTAGAATGAAATTTATTTTCAATTCGATTTCTAGAAGAATTTATAACTTATCTTTTAAATTCCAAGTTTGAAAATTTAACCTTAACAAAAAAAATTTAACATTATATTTTTATTTTATGCCTTTCTTTTAAGAAAACAAAAGTTGTGCATATCCTATAAATAAATTTTACCCGAAATTCATGTAAAATTGGGTAACTAAAACGAATTTCTTTATTTTTTAAAATCCAAGTTTAAATGGAAATGTAAATTAACTAAATCATTTTAATTTCTTAAATTCAAAGAAATTACAATGATAGTTAATTTAATAATAATGTCAAGTGACTTACTATTTTTATTATTAATAATTTATTGATTCTTAGGTTTGGTAATAGTTTTTTTGAAATGATATTTAAATAGGCCAAAGATTATTTAAAAAATCATCAAGGTGAAATATTAAGTTAAAAACTAAAAATTAAAAAAGATAATTAAAAAATATGATTTTATTTGAATTTGTATTTACAATTATATGTTAGCCTTATTTTGTGAAAATATTGTTCCACAAAATAAGCTTCAAAACT
>NW_025886000.1:0-3065 GCF_002878395.1 Capsicum annuum
CTCAAGCATAGGTTTATGTATGAAAACAAAGATAAGATGGATAAGGTGTGGATAAATTACAGTGGCATGCCTGTTTGTTTTGGTTGGGAGGAGTTTGCCATAGTTACCGGACTAAAATGTTATCCTCCTTCTCCTTCTCAAGTTATACCTACTCTGACCCAAAAAAGCACCCCGCACACCCAAAAAATGAAAAGGTAAGTCGAGTGATCATGATGAACCTGGTGTCCATTGTTGGTCCGAGCTTCAAAAATAAAAATCTGATTGAAGCGTTGAAAGGTAAAGGACTTTCAAAGAAGCACAAGCAATCATTGTGTTTGGTTTGGTTTGTACATAATGTTCTTTGGGCGAGAGACGTTAACAACAACACAAGTCTCGATTTAATAAATCTCTCCGAGGATCTTAAGGCATTTAACAGCTATCCTTGGGGTTATGAAAGCTTCAAAATGACTGTCGAATATTTGTTGACTCCGTTAACGCCAAAAACAGTCAATTTATATGGTTTTTCATGGGCCTTCATGGTAAATATTTCTTTTATCATGATATGATTCATCATTTTTTTATTCAATAATGCTTTTGATTTATTGGCGTTATGTTATAGGCTTGAGC
This sequence comes from Capsicum annuum, assembly GCF_002878395.1. NCBI lineage: Eukaryota > Viridiplantae > Streptophyta > Magnoliopsida > Solanales > Solanaceae > Capsicum > Capsicum annuum. The sequence continues at coordinate 607 of NW_025886000.1, forward strand.
ATTTGAAGCCATTCCTAATTTGAGACAACAAGTGAACTACCAGGAAGAAGTTTCCTGTCCAAGAATTCTGAGATGGTTGTCGGCCAAAACCGATAAAAATATAAAATTTCTTGATCTTTTCAATCCCCCCAAGGAAGCAGTAAGTCCAATTCTAATCAAGTTTTAATTTTAATTAATGATTAAATGATTTCATCATCATTCTTAATATATGTACTGATTAATTTTAGATTGTCCATCCGTGGCTTGTTCCGACCAACCGAGAGTTGAAGATGCCATTTTTTCTTACTTTACGGTTTGTGCAAACTTTATCGGACCCTAAGGTCGTTGATGGAATAAAAATGGAATTATTTGGAGCAACAACCATCACAAGGAAAATAATTTTGGAGGGTGGGGCTAATGATGCTCCTCTTACAGTTTTTGAAAAACAACAAGCCATTATGATTATGATCATAATGGTTGTACAGATTTTTCTCCAGATTTTGTCGCATCTAGTGAATGTTCTTCATGCAAATGTCAAGAATGCAAGGCGAAACACGATGGAGTGATTAAAGCTATTAATGCACTAACTGCTTCTGTAAAGGAAATGACATCTAAGAGGGGTGTCATTTCATCAAAGAAGATTTCATATCCAGACACTCTACTAGAGATCAAGGCAGCTAAGAGAAGAAGGAAAGACACTTTCAAGGCATTATCAATCATTAAAAAATCAAGATTGCAATGCCTCTGTCTTTGTCTTGCACCGATGTTCAGTGTGCAAAGGCCAAGAAGAGCAGTATGAGCTGAAGAAGGTGAATGTACATCATCTGTTCCAAAAAACAAACAAGGACATACCTGTTTCAACAGATGATACATCTGCTAAAAATTATCAAACAGATGCATACATCTGTTGTAACTATTGTCTAACCTGTTGCATTAGATTCATTATTTATTTTAACAATGAGTCTTATGTTGCAACAGATGGGTCATCTGTTTGAACTTATTGTACTGCTCTGATTTACCTGTTCGAATTTATCCCAACAGATAATCCATCTGATGCAATATAAGAATCATCTGTTGCAACAGATAGAAAATATGTTGTATATCTTTACTTAGCATTGACAATTCTGGCTTTCCAGGTGGATATCACAGCTACAGCCGAAGAGCATATTATGGCATTTGATAATCCATCAACTGCTTCCAAAGATGAAGAAAAAGTGGAGCCTGTCAGTTTGGTAGAACGGAAGAATTACCCATTTGAATGGTTCAACATCTCGGACGAGGCTCCAAAAAAACTAATACAGTTGATCAACGACTATTCAGAATAGATTGCCCATGGGTTGTTAAAGCATCATGCCGGCAGGTACATAAATCAATTTTATAGATATTGGTTTATACAATTCTTGTTATAAGAACCTGACATTAACACATATAAATCATCATGTAGAAAACAAAATGACGAGCGCTACAAAGTGAATGAATCGAGTCTTAGTTTTGATATGTTCGACTTTATTATTGCACATCCCGGGATGAAGAATTGGTTCTATTTGATGTCACAGCCCCAAACTTGCTGGAATGATGAGGTTTAAAGGCCATACATATTACTATTAATTAATACTTTATGTAATTACATCTGCGTATTGATTTTTTCATCACGTAATCCAAAATGTTTGATAATATGTGCAGCACATCGATGTCATTTTTTACTACCTCCAAAAGAAGGCCAAGTTGAAAATACAAGAACAATACAGATACACAATAGGCAATTATTTGTATAAAGTTTACATCAATAATGCCTACGATAGGTATTGTCAACAGCAGCCGAAAGTTTCTCAAAATGAGGAATGCTTAATCAACATCATCAAAGGTTTTAGCATTCCGGCTGGCTTACCTTGGCATTTGGTCGATGAAGTGTACATCCCAATCAATTGTGGTGATGAATTCCATTGGGTGTTAGTTGTCGTCGTTCTAAAAGAGAGGCACATCCGAGTTTATGACTCGATGTTGCGAAGGAGACATTTCGGGCCATCATATGAGATACAAAAGCTGGCCAAAGTATTGCCTACTTACCTTGATATGAGTGTTTTTTTAGATCAAAAGGTTTGTACTGATTAGTCGACGATTTAAGCATACCGAGATAAAATGGCTAATCCATTTGAAGTACAATATGTTGACAAAATTGCTCAACAAACCATTGGTAGCCTGTAAGTTTAAGTGTCATGATTTAGTTTCATTTCACAAATTTCACAACGCTTGCATGAACTGTAAGATATGGATTATCTATTTTTTTATAACGCAGGGATTGCGGTCCTTTTGTTGCTGCCTATGCCAAGTATTTGAGCGATGAATTACAAGTACAAAATGATGGACTTGATGTCGGATTACTCTGCAAAAGATATGCTGCTCTTTTATGAAAATATGGAGAAGCGAAAGCTCAGAAGCCGTACGCAACCGACGTTAAAGATCCACGACGACCAAAGCCG
>NW_025886001.1:0-1044 GCF_002878395.1 Capsicum annuum
AACACGTGTACTACGGACTTGTTGCAGAAAGAAGGCCGGGGGTGGACTCATGATGACAGATATAAAGCGGTAACACATAGGATAAATAATATAAACAAAGAACACGAAAAACACAAATAGTGAAAATAACACAAACAATAACCACAAACAATGTTAATACACTCGTAATGCCAAACGAAGCCGATACGACTCCAAAAATAGCTCGAATTCTGAAAGCTTGCCATAGTCCCCAGCAGAGTCGCCAGAAGTTGTCACACCCCTTTTTTACGCGTACTCCAAAAATGGATATATTTTAAGGTTTGAAAGGATTTTATTATTTAAGTGACAAGAAATGAAAATTTGTTTCGGAAAAGGATTATTTACATTTTTTATTCAGAGTCGCCACTTTGCATAATCCGGTGTGCCAAGTCACCTTTGAAAAATCCTTTTCGAAACCATTTGACTCTTAAACTGGTTTGCGAACAGAGATTTCGGCTAAGGAATTCTGTTGACCGAGGGGAAGGTGTTAGGCACCCCTCGATCCCGTGGTTCAACCACGGTCGCTTGGTAGAGTGTATCGACTATTTTGGCATTATGAAATGTATAAACCACACAAAAGAACACAAAATAATCAAACAATAAACAAAATAAAACAGTCCAAAAACGTAAAAGTCCAGTCCAATTATACAGTCCAAAAAATAGGGAAAATACGAAAATATAAATCCTAGTCTAAACTAAAACTAGACTAAGCTCCAATTGCCTTACCCGACGCCGCGAGCCTTCATCACGATTATTTTTCACCAACATGATACGTCGGGACATTCCCCGGTGAATAAATACAAATGATCTCGGGGCATTCCCCGGCTAAATAAATACATCTGAATTAAACACGATAATCTAGAAAGAGACATTCACACGCACATTCCAACATCCCATGAAACACTTATTCCTAAATGTCGCCTGCCCGGCCTACGTTTGCCTACTCGTTCGACTTACCATGATATTATCACGAAATTGATAATTAGACGTGAAAGTAACAATAACGACGAATCAAAACAACAACAA
>NW_025886002.1:0-3626 GCF_002878395.1 Capsicum annuum
TAGGATCAATACATATACTCCAACACATATAAAAATGGCTAATGCACGTAATTAAGTATGGGGTGTTACACGACATAATATAATCAATAATTGAAATTGAACTGGTCATAATATAATAAATACCCAAATTGAACTGGTCATAATGTAAGCAATACCTGGAATTGATTTGTTCATTATATAAACATCATCATCATCATAAGTCGTATCATTAATAGCATAACCAATCGCATGATCAACAGGTTTCAATCCTCACATTTACGGACGTGACCATCAAGTTTCAAGATTTCTTACTACTATTGTTATACACATTCCCACAATCCCTAAATAATGTGAAGTTTCACCAAAGCTAACATGTGTCATAGCCTTAGGTGGGTTAAGAGTCCACTGCTAATCCTTCAGGTTCATTTTAGGAAAATTTCTACCCAAACTAGGCTTAAGGTATCTAAGTACACTTTTAGATGTCAACAAGCGTTAATTAGCCCTATGATAGGGAATTCACCTAAAATATGAACAACTAGGTCAATTATATCTAATTAGAGTAATCTAAGACGTTCTCATTCTAAATATAAAGAGTGAATTCTAATTCACCCAAAGCAGAAGGGAACAAGCTAAGTGTTTCATGCTTACGTTATACAATTAGCCTAAATATCTCAACTAATCCCATGTCTTGTAATTCATCAATCAACACCTACAACCCATCCTAAATCCAACACAATATCACAAATATATTATGAAGTAGCTCAATCTGATAAGGGTTTAAACCTAGCCTACCTCCATGTCGAAGAAAGCTCAACGAACCACTAAACCTTTGCTTTTACCTTATGATAAGCCTTCTCAAGATACCATACTAATAAAAACACATTCTACTCATCTACATAAGAGCATCGATACCCATAATGCACCATCGTGCTTTGGGTCCAAAAATGAAATCAAAACCCCATGTGGGTCCCATTTATGGAAATTATGTTTTTGAGACCAACCCAATATTTATACATAATCAAGAAATTATAAACCCACAAAGATGGTAGAAAACCAAGCTAATTTGGGGCTACAATAAAGCCCTCAAGCTATGGGGGTTTTGAAAAATAAATCAAGAAATTTAACCAAAAAAAGACTGAATTTTTACCTTGAATTCCATGAAAATAGATGTTAATCAAGCTCCCAAGTCACCCACAAGTCATAGTTTTAAGATTTCTCACTCTTTTTTATTTTTTTATCTAAAGGTAAGGATGAAGAATGAGCTAATTCATGACATAAGAGGTCTATCTATAACATAGTAAGATCGCACTACCTCCTGACTATCAGGATTGTAGCAATCATGAAAGACCTTTGGAAATTGCACTACCTTTTCTGCACGAGGAGTCGCGATTGCGAACATGGCTGGCGATCTCCGGTTACCAAGTAGTGCTAAAAACATGGAAAATTTCCAAGTTTTTGTCATTCCCTCAGGATTTATTCAAAATCCCCTTTATTTAAACAAAATATGCAACCACACCAACTTTGATGTTCCAGAAATCATGGAACATTCGAACTTTCCATCCAATGTCGTTTCAACCAAATATGGGTCTCGCACTTAATTTCCAATTGTCCAACTTCAGACCAATAGGTTGAAATAAGCTTGGGTGAATCTGGACCTGAACCAAAGGTCAACCTAGAAAGTCATAAATGACTTGAGGCAGCTATGAAGAAGATCTAAAGGAAAAAATATGTAAAAATATAGAAAATAACCTAAAGGGTCATTACACTACTGGATGTTAAATTTAGGTTAATAACATCGCATGTACATTCTAATAGTTCTATTAGATCCAAAACATTGATTTTAGGATAGAAGGATCTTTAGTTTGGGTCCTCAAGCTTTTGGACTCATTTTCATCTATTGGATGATTTTGGTAAAAATGTCCTCGAGGTGTGAGGCCTATATTTGATCAAAACAACTCTGGATGAAGATTTCAACGATGCCCTTGAGTTAAAATACCGAAATTAATAGTGTGGCATATTTGTTTACATTTATGGGATTCTAAATTAATTTCAATGGGTCAATGGATACGTGGAAAAGAGCCAGTTTCAGCTGGTACAACCGTTTAAGTGGACCTTTAGTCGCTTAAAGGGTGGTTGCTTAAGTGTTAAAGGAATCGTGCTAGTTGCCAAGCTAGTCCCTCATATCTCATTAGCAAAGGCTTAAACACTTTATCAGATATCTCCTAAGTTATTTATTGCCCACTTTAGCGAAGGTCAGCTAAATACAAAGATCACTTCAGTGATCATATGCTGCTTTAGCATTAATGACTTAAGCAGTAAAGTGATTGCTTAAGCAGAAACTATAGGCACATTATATTCCCTTCTTCACTCACTTTTCCCTTATTTTCAAGTCTCAACGTCCACTAAACCCTTGAAAACTTGGAGAATTTGGGAAAGTGATACTTGGGTGATCGTGGAGTATTGGTAAGATCGAGAAAGTCATTTCCTTATCATAGTCCTTGTTACATTTTCTTCTAATTCTTAATTTAACTATCCGTTTTTGTCATAAATCCATAGCATATTTATGGTTTGATTAGGTTGTTTTTTGAACTTAGAATTTACTTATTCTTGTGGATAAATGATCCTTGAGCATAGAGAGACATGGTGACAGTTTTAAAGTTATGATTTAGGAAGCAGGCCTCACATGGGATTTTAACTTGATTTTTGGAACCAAAGCATTAAAATTCAATTTGGGTATCATTATCCTTGTACTAATATTTAGAATACTATTTTGATAGGGTGGTATCGTGCAGAGGCTTTTCAGAAGTAGAAATCTCCAATTTAGCAATCTTTAGCGGGCATTCTTTAGCATACAGGTAGGATGGGCTTACTAATCTCTTAAAGTGTAATGTGGGAATGATCGGAATATTTGTTGAATGTTTTGTTTATCGTATTTGGAAAGTGCACTTTTTTAACCGGGGAATGCCCCGAGGTAATTTGTATTTACTCCCCGGGGAATGCCCCAAAGAATTTTGTACGCTAAGGATGCTCGTGATCAAGGCCCGAGGCAGCGGGTAAAGCATAGTTTAGGACTAGTGTAGGTTATTTCAGTATTTTAATTTTGAGTTGTAATAATTGGACTGTACTTTATATTTTTTTTATTTTTGTTTTGTATTGTTTGATTATTTTGCGTGCTTTAGTGTGGTTTATGGATTTGTAACGTCAATTTATCCGATGCGCTCTGCCAAGCGATCGTGGTTGAACCACGGGATCGAGGGGTGCCTAACACTTTCCCCTCGGTCAACAGAAATCCTTAGCCGGAATCTCTGTTCGCAAACCAGTTTAAGAGTTAAATGGTTTTCGAAAAGGATTTTTCATTTCTTGTCACTTAAATTTTCATTTCTTGTCACTTAAATAGGAAAGCCCTTTCGAACATTAAAATATTCATTTTTTGGAGTACGTAAAAAAGGGATGTGACATTATCAGGATGTGAATGTCATGCAAAAAATGATTGAACTTCTGACAGTAATGTACTAATACTTGAACTTTAGTAGGCTGAACTCCTGACACCGCATATCTAAAATTATTTTAAAATGGATAGAAGTACAAAAAATTATAGTAAAAGAAGGATTTTCTCTTAAAAAAAAAAATTAATTGGGGCAAGAGAA
>NW_025886003.1:0-7383 GCF_002878395.1 Capsicum annuum
CATATTGCCTTTGTTGCCTCCCCATTTTGTGTTTCTTCACTTTTCCTCTCCATTAAATACTTTGATATTTCTCTCACTTTTGCCTTGAGATGTTGAATGGTGGAGGAGTGATATTCAACATTTTGGTAGAGCATTAGGAATTCTCTTCGTATTTCATTTACCATTTCTATCGTCCTCTCCACACCACTTATGATTCACACCAAAATATCCCTATCAATCCACTTTCTCTCTTCAAAATGTGAAATGTTTAGATTTTCCTGATTCCGACCTTGATTCCTATTTTTACTTTGTGGGGCTGGATGAAAACCCTCTGAGCTCCTAGGGGTCATCCCTAGCTTATCACCCGTCACCTCTTCCTCCTTGTCTTCACAAGTCATAACTTCTATTACATCTATAGCACTTACACTTGTAACATAGAATTTTCCATGCTCCTCGATAAGGGAAATAAGAATTGTACTTTTATGATCACCAGATTCGAAGCAAACTGAGTCCCCATATTTCATGATGATTTGGGAATAAGTAATGTTCACCTACTCAAGATCAAAAATAATAAAGAAATTAAATTACCCCACTCCGGGTATTTCCAAGTAAAAAGCAACACAGAAGTGAAATTTATATTCACTCTCCGATAATGGCCCCATTTTAATAATGCTCAACTCACACCCATGATTGAGGGGTGAGGCAGTCATCGTCAAGTAATCCAATGTGAATTGGGGTCGAATCTCAAGGAGTGAATGCTATAGACTTCAAACCTATGGGCGCTCAAGTTACTATCAGGTTTCCCAAAATAATAATGAAAATAATGTGTATAAACAAATAGGGGGGTTGTTTCAAAACCTTTTACACAAACTTCAACAAGTAGGCAGTAAATACTATCTTAGGTTTGAACTTAAGGTTTGGAGAGAACTTGGGATTACGTATCCTTAGATGTAAAACGTGCAGGATAATGTTTGTTTATTATGGAATTTAGATGTGAATTCACGGATAGGCCATGTCGAAGATCATTGAGGTTAATCTTTAAATAAAACCCCAATGATTTCACCTATTGGCTCTTTCGAGCAACTAACAAGTCTGGAGTTTATATAACCACCCAAAACCTAAACCAAACATCCCTATTTCTAGGATGATGCTCTATACATGATTTACACTCCCTAATACTTATTTCTAAGATTGCAAAGGGTAGTAAACCATAGGCTTAGTTGTTCACCATTTCTTTGTCGCTTGATAACACTCTTTCGAGGATGTTATGGGTTACCTAATATTCACCTAAATTCCTCTTTTGATGATGAAAAAGGGTTTCTAGAGCTTGGATCTTTCACTCATCAAACCCATTTGGGGATTTGGAGTTTTCACCCGTTAAATTCCAACACACAAGCTCAAATAATGGTTAAATCCATACTCAACAACAAAAATCCATGGAAAAACAACAATACCTACACACAATCACACTCTAGTTCAACATAATCCTAAGACTAAATTATTTAGCTACTCATGAAGAAAGTAAAGAGAAATATACCATGTGGGTTATTAAAATCATTCATTCTTCACAAAGAAACTAAGAAATTCGAGTCCCCAAAGTTAATTAAAACTTGCTAAAATTAGGGTTTCAAGCTTGGAATTCCAAACTATCTTATGAGGTAAGCCATCTATCAAAGAGTAAGGGTTTTTCCTATATATGGTCTTGGGTTCGTCTAGAAGAAATTACAAAATTGCCCAGGTCCATACTCCCGTAAAATCATGATCGCATTAGGTTGTCTGCGATCGTAGCAAATGCACCTATGCTTGTCGACCGCAATTGCCTCTGATGATCAGCCTGAATGACTGCAACTGCGGTCTTAGCTGCGACCACGGCACCTAAGGTTCACTAGCTGCAAAACTTTTATTGCACTCTTTTGCTCCCTTTTGGATTATTTTTATGCTACAATCCACATCTTTCTATCTTTTTATCTCTCTATCTGCAAAAACAGGATATTAGTGTAGTAAAATCCTGAGAATGTCTCATTTTCAAACACAAAACATAGTAGCGTGCATGCATAATGAGTGCGAATGAGTGGTAGTTTACAACTTATCAATGGCTTAACTGAGGGATATGCCTGCAAGTTTGAGTGAGATAGGAGATTGTTATAGTATGTGGGTTGCATACCTCCATGGGTCTGTCAAAAAAACTTTTTCATAAAAGGCGTATACAAGGTGACATTAAGACTTTACATCATTATCATCCATTATGATTTGAAAGAGTCCACCGCTGTTCCCTAGACTTGATTCGATACTAGGTTCCTATATGAGAAAATAAATGAACAATTAAAAACACAAATGGAATGACATGACCCGAACAAGGGACTTGTTGTAATGGGCATTCCAAGTCCAACTAAGATCAGAGACTACTCCCAATACCCAACCCAACCAACCTACGCGTACCTTGAGTGGTCTGAATTCAGAATATTAAACAAGATAGCATAATAGATAACATGAAGACTATAGGATAGGATCACGACCGTGACCGACCCGATCAAGTCCAACGGTCCGATACCAACCATCCAACCACACAAAACAAGGTTTATTACATAACATAAAAAGGATAGAACAGTAAGAAATTTAGTCCAATGATATCAAACCCAATACAAAGTCTAATACTATGGATGAAACCAACACTGATACCACCCACAGCAACCGATAGTAGTTCTACAAAAGCCTCTAACCAAAAGAATACCAAAAACTGATTGGGATATGCCCTCAAGCAGAGCCAAAACCAACATCCATAAATAAACCAATGTATGAAATAAAATCCAAGAAATGGAGACTTACAAAATGATGGAAGCTCACCACTTCAATCCAAAAGCTGCCCCAAAATATCTGAGTGCTAAGTAGGAGGAGTAGAACGGTCGGTTCTTGCATCGCATGGGGATACAACCGTAATACCCCGAGAATCCCAATCGATAGTGGAACTATGATTCAGGCTCATGACAAATAAATCCTAGTGATTTGGTAATTTTATGATCCAGTTTGATGTGTATTGATGCCTTAAATACGTCCTAGCTAGTAAGCAAATCAAAACATCTCTTACCGATTGAATTCTTGAGAAGGACATTTCCATAATCAACTTCAAACGAGAATATATCCCATTGTTAAATTATGATCTAATGACAAATGCAAGCTATACCCTTATGAAAATAATGACTTTTAGGATACGGTTTTGTGTTATGGTTGGTGATGTGTTCATGACTTTTGGGTGTAGAAATGGTTGAATTAGTGAAGAACGTTCCCCATAGGTTTGATAAAGAGATCAGGTGAAGCATAAGGGCCACTATAGTATGTTGAATAGGAAACCACAAATTGTGAGTTAGTCCATGCATGCCTAGTGTTTGATAAAATGCCTTAGTGAGTGAAATGTGCCAAGATAGCATAAAATCCTTAAGTAGGTGTAAAATTGGCCGTGTCTAGTGGGTATTGAAAGACCCTAGTGAATAAGTCGAGATATGATGGTCGTAAATTCCTCGATTTTGTGCTCTTTGATATATGCTAAGCCTTTAATACATGTCAAGTGGTTAGCAAGTAAATAGTGATGTGTTAGTATGAAGTATCCCACAAATCAAGTGATATCCAAGTACATGACAAGACATATATAGGTATGAAATACTTGATGTAAGATCTCATTGAATGGGTTATAATCTAATAGCATGTTTTTCCTAGGCTAGTATATGATGGTGAACCAATGTTGATGATCCTTAAAGGTTTAGAGTGACCTTTTGGTGGTTGTGATGATGAATAGTGGTCTATGTTTTCTAAATGATTAATGCGATGTCCTAAGGATCTTGAGAAAGAAAGTATTTTACGATGCCCAACTACTTAACATGATGCTTTAATAATTGTGATAATACATGAATGATTGTAATGATGAATGGATGCTTATAATAATGAATGAATGATTGTAGTGATGATTAGATGACCGTGATGATGCATGAATAATTTATGATGAAGAATGATTATGTCTTACTTTTATGTTACCGAGTCCTGGGGGTATTTATACCCAAAAATAGAGTTGTTCTCTAGAGCCCATGTTAGTTTTACGATAATTCCAATCGAGCCACAATTCTCAGAACTCAGTGAACTACAAAACTCTATATCCTCAGACAAGTGCAGAACATAAGAAAACATAGTAATCTCAGAAATCTCAGTAATCACTGTATCGCTAGTAATCTAGCCCCAGTCCTATAAATCAGCTCAGATCTAATAGTATTTAAATGGTTTAATTCTAATCTCAGAAGTGATTTGAATAATCTATTCAATCTCTGTATTGTCAGTTATATACCATGATTTGATATCTTTTCTGTCAGATATGGAACTAAGTGATCTCAGTGTAACTCAGTTAGATGTTTTGAGAAATATGATCATTGTTAGATTCAGCCCAGTTTATGTTTAGTTGTAAGTTCAGTTCAGAGTTTTTCAGTTGGGAGTAGAAACTAGCATCGAGTGAGGGAAGGGATGGCGATTCCTCCCGTCAGAAAGAGAGGCCGGAGTCATTAGTAGCAATCCCTGAACTCCAGAACTTCATAGCTAGAGCAGGATACAGGAGTCCCCGTCAGTATAGGCTTTCACCATTAGAGAGGTTGACTATTATATTTTCTCAGGTCGACTTCCTGCGAGGGTCATCCCGTCAGAGAGGGTTGACCAGAGAGAGAGTCTTTACGTGTTGCTCAGTATTGACACCCTTTCAATTGGGGTCATAGGTTTGACCCCACTTATGGTAGGCAGGGCATGTCGGTTAAGTGACTACTTCCCACAGTTTTAGTTTAAGATTTAGTCTGAGTTTCAGTATCAATCTTGAGATCAGGACTGTCAGATACAATCATATATCATTGTGAGGAATTCAGATAGCTCTATTAATTCATGGACCATCCCGACAGATAGGCTTGGTCACATATACAGTTGATTGATATCATCTTTAGGGATATGCCATCAGACAGGCTTGCTTCATAGTATCAGATTTCTATTGAGTATTATTGAAGTTAGATTCAGATATAATCATATTTCTTATTGTTAATAAAAGTTTTCAAAATCATCTATTAGGAAAGTTACTCTCAAATTCTGTCAGTTGAAAGCAGTAAGCTTAGAAATCAGTCTTTGATGTAAGTGCATCCAGATTCTCAATTATCAGTATCAGATGAGTCAGTGATTCAGTATCTCAGTGACAGTATTGGGTTCAGTCTGTAGTAAAGTGGTATCTGAGTTTCAGTCCCTAGAGATATGATAATTGTTACTATGGTATGTGCATTCATGTATGTGTTCTCGTGCGACATTTCTCATGATTATTCAGTTTACATATTGTGCATGCATGAACCCTTGCATTTACCCTCCCTCATCTACATACTCAGTACATTCCCGTACTGACGCATTTGCGCTATGGTGTTTTATTTGGCACCATAGGTTCAAAGGCACAGGACCCAGAGTATCTTTAGCAGTTCAACCCAGTCAGCAGCAGTAGCAGTGAGTCCTCTTCTTTTGAGGACGAATCTCAGTTTACTATTTTTGTATCATATTTTGTTTATATTTTCAGTTGATGGAGTTAGTTGGGGACCTATTCCATCAACTCCATAGTTCATATAGTTTAGAGGCTTTTTAGACGGATATGGATGTATTAGTGTTTAGTTTTCAGTTTTGAGTATGTATAGATGTGCTGAACCTTATGGCTAGTTTCCGCATTTATTTTATATTTTATGCAGTAAGCAGGTACAGATATAAGTAAAGGGTTAGCTTGTGGTCCTTCGGGGTCATAAGCACCATGTGACGTCCTGGGATGGGACCTCGGGTCGTTACAACAACGCCTGAAGAGGAGTTAGTGGGTAAATGCTAGCATGAACACAGGAGAATGATAAAATAATGCCATTTAATAAAACCAAGTAAACCATCCATATAAAAGTAAACCATACACATATATATAACCATACCGGGAAAGGGAATCGTTTTTAGAATGCATTTAAAACCATTAACCGAGGTATGTGAAGCTTAACCGTCCTTAACCACCCATGGGCTATATGGGTCCAGTGTAACCCCCTGAACAGGCCTCGATGTGTGTAGCCACACAAACCAAAGAGACCATGAGAGTCAGGGATTTCCATGCACCCTTCACTCTCTATGATACATATATACAGTGTACTTAGAGGATTCCTGTGTACCACATAGTATTATATAAGGTCTCCATGACCTACGCCTCATGTCGACAAATATGAATTTCCAGTGTTCATTCATTGGACTCCCACCTATATGGTTACCTTTCACACCTCACCTTTATTTCCCAATTAAAACCTTTTCCAACCAAAACATTATACCATTATCATTAAACAAGGCTATTAGATAGTGGCATCATCGTACCGACTATAACTTGCAAGTATTGTCCTTATCCAAACCTATTTAAAGATCAAGGGATTCCCATGTATCCATAGATCATATTGTCCAATTTGCTTGGGGGATTCCCATGAACCACACAAGTGTTCATTACCTTATTAACTTAAGGGATTCCCTTGTATCCCACAAGTAGGTTTATTAATCCAAACCATTTCTGTAAATCATTCCCAATAATTTAAACCATTAGGGTTCCATGACAAAGTTCAAACCATACATAAATTCAATAAAAGTTCAACAATAAAGAGAAAACATTCTTATAGGCATTTTATGGAACACATTGGGGGCATAGTATAACTAAAACCAAAATCCATTACCAAATAGCCATTCCCATGCAACCAGTTATCCAAAAACACCATTAAATCATAGAAAAGCATAAGTAAAATACACGAAAACCATGACCAAGAATTATAACTCAAACCCCTAATTTATGTTTGAAAACCCAAAACCATACAAGAATCAAACCATGAAAACATTGTATAGAAACCATGCCTTTAGTTTGAAATAACAATAAGGGAAGAGAACATGCCTTAATTAAAAATGTTGATAGAGATAAATCACCAACACAAGCCACTTATTAATCCTTAAGATGAAACTCTAGCTTTTCTCCACCCATAAACCTTTGAGAGAATTATAGAATGTTTATGAAAGATTTAAGTGTTAAATGAATAGAATATTAGGGTAAATAACCTCCCAATAAGAGAATAAGTCATGTGGACTTATTAGGATAAGTAGGGAAATATCCAAATTGACCTCACTTAAACTCCTAAATATCCCGGCAGGCGGGTACGACCATCCATACTAGTCGTACCCTAAAATACTAGTGGTACCCACCACTCATACCCAAGGCCATCTCCCTAGAGCTCCATAGTATCCAAGGTACGACTCAGCCCAAACCCTCTCATATCCAAGTGTACTACTAGTACCCATGATTCTACCCTTGGTATAATAGAATCCTAAGGGGATTGGACACTTCCCACCATA
>NW_025886004.1:0-3728 GCF_002878395.1 Capsicum annuum
TTATCTGCATATTGGACTTGTTCAAGTGGCCATTAAGCCACTCTTTAGACAGGGTCTAGACATCCCTGTCTGTGCCATCCTAAGAGATGCGCGTCTATTAAATTTTGATGACTCACTCTTAGGAGTTATCCAGAGTAACCTAGCATACGGCCCAGTATACTTTAACTGTTATCCTAATTTCGCAGTAGACATTACTGATCCTAATATCATGGATGTTTTAACTCTTAATGTTAAAACAAAAAACATGAACAGTAAGGATAATACTAGAGAAATAGCGATAATATGCAGAGTATACTATCGACTAATGGGTACAACTCTAGCGCCCAAAGCTAGGTTCACAAGTCCTAGGGGTGTCACCACTCTCATGGAGGCAAATAAAGACAGAACCAATGTCTTTGTTCCCAAGCCTTTGGTCTGGGACGAAGTCATCCATAGTAATGAATGGCACTTTGATGCTATCACCCAACCCCTTCGTATCTATCCCGAAAAATCACAAATCCAAAGGGTTATTCAACATCCTGATGGATCGATTGATTTAAAATTCTTAGGCTTCAACGCCCCTTGAAACTTTTCGTTTTCGAAGGTCTGTCTCACAAAGAGCTTCCAGCTCAAAAACTCAGGAGGGAAGTGATGAAAATGATAATAACATGACAAGGGCAAACTAAGAGGAGTCGACTTCTCTGGTCCTGTCCCAAAAGTTTATTATCAGCAATCCACTAGGGTCCCTGAGTCCCTAGAACCTGAAAATCCTTATGATCTAGGCAGTCCTACGGCCTCTGATATGGAACCTCCCCCTACCATATCTCGTCAAAAAATTAGGACCGACACCAGCCTACTCGTCATCAAATCTAATGAAGAATATACACCTGACCTTAAAGCTCTTGAAGTCCGCTGGTACCTCCCTAAGGACGCAATAAAAAGGAAATGGTACACCAGTATCTATTCCAAAGAGCAACAAAAGGAATTAGGTCGGCTATGGATAGCCGATATGAAAAGACTCCGATGTGACATAGAATTCTTTTGATGGTTTGAGTTTACCGGAAGAATGGAAAACCAAGATGAATCCCTTAACGTTATCATCAATAAATGGTATACCCAGAGTAACAAGATAATTGAATTCGTTACTCCTCCTCTCGAAGGGATAAAAATTCCTCATTCCAATGAAGTCCTCAA
Organism: Capsicum annuum; assembly: GCF_002878395.1. Taxonomy (NCBI): domain Eukaryota; kingdom Viridiplantae; phylum Streptophyta; class Magnoliopsida; order Solanales; family Solanaceae; genus Capsicum; species Capsicum annuum. The sequence goes on from NW_025886004.1 coordinate 1,174, forward strand.
TGCTTCACCCTTCAAGAAGAAACATGATAGACCTCTATCAGCCCCAATCAATAGAGACCTCGATAGGATAGTTGAACAAAACAACTATACTAATCAAGTCCTTCACACTATCTCCTAGCAAATAGGAGATACTAAAAACTCGATACATCCTTTTAGTTCTCCCGCTCCTGAGAAAGGGGCTCCAAGCCCTAATCCTATAGCCAACCCCATCTTTAAGATCCCTGAATTCCTTAGGGAAAAATTCCCTAATCTCAGTGATGACTTCAAAGTATCAGGAAAAATCTTGGAACAAATCAACGAAAAGCTTTCCCAGTTTAAGATCTCTGAGAAAGCAGAGTCCAGCAACCAGAAAAACTCTCTTTCTAAACTCACCAGTGATCTTTTTTCCACTAAGAAAAACTATTATAAAAAACCCTCTCCTCCAGACGTCCAATTTGAAGAGAATCCCTACCTCTCAACTTTCAACCATGATGGTAGAGGAATAACCGAATGGAACGTTGACGGTTTGGCTGAACACCAAATCTACAACAAACTTCATGAAATGGGTGTATCCATCACGGCTTATAAAATTAGAGGAGCCACTGATAAGGAAGCAGCTACCATGATCGTATCAGGTTTCACTGGTATGATAAAAAATTGGTGGGACAACTACTTCACTGATGACATTAAAAACCTTATCTATGGAGCCACGGCCATAGAAACAGTGGTCAAGAGTGAAAATGGCCAAGAAATTATAGAGCAGGTCGCAAAAGAAGACGCTTGTGCCACTCTCCTATGCCACATAGCAAGACATTTCATAGGAGAACCCAAATTATTCCAAGATAGGAGCTTAGAAATCCTCAACAATCTCACCTGCAAAGACTTAGTAGACTTTAGGTGGTACAAAGATACCTTTTTAGTAAAGGTCATAATCCGACCTGGTTGCAACAATGATTTCTGGAAGGAACAACTCATTAGTGGTCTCCCTTCTCTGTTTGCAGAAAAGGTTATAACCAAAATTAAAGATATATTCGAGGGAAAGATCCCTTACGATATCTTAACCTATGGCGACTTAATAAGTTTCATCACCCCCGTAGGGATAGATCTCTGCACTGACCTTAAACTTAAGAAACAACTTACGAAAGATATTACTTCCAAATATGGGTTCAGAACCTTCTGCCAGGACTATGGTTTCACCAGCCCTAGCTAAAAACATAGGAAGAAGTCCTCCAAATCTCACAAAAAGACCACCTTAAACAAAAGGTCCTTGAAAAGAGAATCTTATAAGACTAGTAGAAAGACCAAACGAAAAACCTGTAAAACTAAAGATACTTGTTGGACTTGTGGCAAGGCAGGCCACAGAGCGAAAGATTGCAAGTCAAACAGAAAGAAGAAAATAAACCAATTAGATCTCTCTGAAGAAACCAAAACAAATTTATTCTCTATAATGGAAGAATCTCCTGAGTCTTTTGAGTCTTCTGACTCCTATGCCTCCTCCAGTGACGACTACAGTGATGAGGAATACATCAACGCCGCTTATGAGACGGATCAATCCCAGTCTGGCCAAGAATGCGCTTGTACCGGTACATTCTGCTCTTGCACCAGAAAAATTGTTAATGTCATTTCAGGAAATCCTAAAGAAATTCTGTTTGACATTATAGAACACATCCAGGATGATGAGGCTAGAAATAACTATCTTCTAGAACTCAAACGATTAATGCTTTCTCACGAAGAGAAACCCCCCAAACCCATTATTCAGCCTTTTAGCATGAAACAAGTTATGTCTAGATTCGACAAACCTACGGAACCTTCAATTGCTGAGCTTAAGGGGGAAATCTCTATGTTAAAGGGAGAGATCAAGAATCTCATAGTCCGACTTGACCAAGTAGAACTTAACGTTCTTACGGATCCAGTCGGATTTTGAGATACTTGATCTCTCCCTTTAACATAGAGATTTCCCCCTTAAGATCAGCAATAGAAGGTTCCGCAGGTTTGTCGAATCTAGACATAACTTGTTTCATCCTAAACAGATATGTACTTAGCTGCTCATGCTGAGTACACAATCTTCCAACATGGCTCTGATACCAAAAACGGATCTAGGTTTTATAAAGAGTATAAAGAGTATAAAGAGTATAAAGATAACAACTTACAAATTTATTCAAACTTCAAAACATTACAAGAGAGATTACAAGAGATTGGGCAGGAGAGTATTTTTAGTATGGGGAAATTTCTGATGCCTTCTCTCATGTTACAATTCATCTTATATAGACAAAAGAAATAAAGATTACACATCTGGAGTGTACACTTCGGGATAGATACGAAGGGGTTGGGTGATAGCATCAAAGTGCCATTCATTACTATGGATGACTTCATCCCAGACCAAAGGCTTGGTATCAAAGCCATGTTGGCAGATTGTGTACTCAGCATGAGCAGCTAAGTACATAATCTGTCTAGAGCATGGGAAAGCTATTTTCATATAAGTTGCATATGCCTTTATTCATATATGATTATACTTATAATAAATTATTGTAATATATCATGTCTTATAATGGGATTTACTATAAGTATGGGGTATT
>NW_025886005.1:0-1269 GCF_002878395.1 Capsicum annuum
ATCATAAGCTTAACATAATACATAACGTCATTAATCATTACATATAATATAACCTTGCATAAATAGTCCATAAAACAGTCCAAAGTCACCAAAATAGTCCATAAAATATTTGAGTTACTAAAACAATCCATAAACAGCTTGCGGCGTATGCGAATTTAGTGTTAAATGTTAATTGTGAATGTGAATTACTAAATATTATATGTATATATAAAATATAATATTATATATTATATATATATATTATAATATATATATATATATATAATAAAATATATATATATATTATTTATTTATTTATAAAATTTTAGTTTTTCGATTTAACCATTTTTTTTTAAACCGAAAACCGAATCGAAAAACTGAAATTTTAAAATTACAAACCGAATCCGATCCGAAAAAACGAAACCAAAATTAACTTTCGATTTGGTTTTTCAGTTTTTTCGGTTTAAACCAAAATATGTCCACCCCTACATGCAAGTAAGGGTAGTAAAATTTGGTTAAAGGACAATGAAGGCTATCTACATTCATATCGGATAATATACATCATCAAGTGTAAAAGAGTGAACAGTGTGATGATACTTGAAGCCACGGCTAACAGTTGAACTTTTGCTTCAAGTTTCAAGCATTATTTACCTCTCTTTTATGATTACTGTCGTTTATATTGGAGAGATACTTGATTCAGGTTTGTTACTTTCAAGTTCTAATTTGAACTTTAAGATACTTGAAAGTACACATATTATGTTAGTTTGAGTTGGCCAAAAGTGAAATCTTGATAGAGCCAATGAAATTCTAAAAAATTGGAAATAGAAGAAAATAAGTCGAGAACCAACCCTCCGCAAAGTTTTATTGAAAGAGCCAAACATTTGTTGGATCAACTACAACATCATAATCTGAATGCTTTTCCATTCAGTCGTCCTAAATAATTCTAGAAGAAGTTAGGCGAAAAACTCAAAAAATATTTGAGAGACTTTTCAGATATGTCAGTGTTTGAATAAAATAGATATAGATCACATCCAAAGAGAAAGTTAAAGATAACTTTCGTACCTGATATTCCTTAAAGTTGGAATGGACTTCAATTGTTCCCCACACTTTAGACACCTCTCATTTTGTAAAATTATTGCTTTCACATGATTCACATCCTAGTTAAATAACCCATTTTTATTGCCATTTCCCCCCCCAAACTCTGTATGGATTCTGCTGAGGACTCACGTATGCTCTTGACTAACATTCTCAGTTTATGTACATATTGATACACCTTCTCTTCTCTTTCTT
>NW_025886006.1:0-3607 GCF_002878395.1 Capsicum annuum
ATATTCTCATATGATTATGTAATATAATAATATTTTTATATTCTCATTTCGTAATACGATTACAATTGCATCTCGTACTAATTGGATATATTTCTTTTTAATTACTTAGTTAAAGTGTGATTAATATTTTTTTTTGTATTATAAGTTTTCACTTTGTACAAAGATTTAATATATATTTTATTTGTTGCATGTTATTTTATTTAAAGATATGGATAATTTTCAAGGAGATATTTGTTTGATTGATTCTGGCACTACACATACGATATTCAAAGACAAGAAATATTTCTCTCATCTAAACATGAACAAGACTAATGTTACTACAATTTTTGGTAGTGCTGATTTGATTGAAGGCTTCAGAAAAGTCATTATAATCTTGCCCAAGAAAACTAAACTCATCATAAATAATGCTATGTTCTCTCCCAAGTCTCAGAGAAACTTGATGAGTTTTAAAGATATCCGTGAAAATGATTATCATATCAAGACATTTGATGAGATGAATATTGAATATCTTGGTATGAGCAAGAATGTCTCTGGGCAGGCATGTGTTGTTGAAAATTTCTTACTTTATCTTCTAGCCTGTATTGGACAAAGATTTGTGCAATTGAGGCACATTCCATAGTAAACTGGAAGTTTACTGATTCCAATACTTTCGTACTTTGGCATGATCGCCTGGGACATCCAGGATCAATAGTGATGAGACGAATAAAAGAAAATTCAAATGGACATCCATTAAAGAACTTGAAGGTTCTTTGGAATGGTGAATTTTCATGTAATTCTTGTTATCAAGGCAAGTTGATTGTGAGACCATCGCCAACAAAAGTTGGGATTGAGTCCCCCGGGTTCTTGGAACACATACATGGGGACATTTGTGGACCAATTCACCCACTAAGAGGGTCGTTTAGATACTTCATGGTCCTAATAGATGCTTCTTCTAGATAGTCTCATGTGTGCCTTTTATCATCTCGCAACTTGGCATTTGCAAAATTGTTGGCACAAATAATACGATTACGGCACAATTTTCTGATAATCAAATCAAGTTTATTCGCCTTGATAATGTTGTAGAATTTCATCCCAAGAATTTAGTGACTATTGCTTATCGATCGGGATAAGAGTGGAACATCTTGTACCCCATGTTCACACTCAAAATGGCCTTGTTGAGTCATTAATTAAACGTCTGCAGTTGATAGCAAGACCATTACCAATGATAACTAAGTTGCCCACTTCTGTTTGGGGTCATGCAATTTTGCATGCTGCAACACTTATTCGTCTTAGACCGATAAATTAACATAAATTTTTTTCGTTGCAATTGGTTCTGGGTCAAGAGCCTAATATATCTCATTTGAGAATTTTTGAGCACGGTGTTTATATGACGATAGCACCACCAAACCGCACCAAGATGGGCCCCCAAAGAAGATTAGGAATTTATGTTGGGTTTGAATCACCCTCCATTATTTGCTATCTTGAATCATTAACGGGAGATACGTTCACTGCTCGATTTGCAAATTATCGGTTTGATGAAATATTTTTTCCAAAATTAAGGGGAGAAGATAGTGACATCAAAAGAGAAATTTTGTGAAAAAATTCATCACTATCTCATCTTGATCCACGTGCTTCTATTTGTAAGAAAGAAGTACAAAAGATTATTCATCTGCAGAGAATTGCAAATCAAATGCCAGACGCATTTACAGATTTAAAAAGGATCACTAAATCACATATTCCTGCAGAGAATGTCCCAATTCGAATTGATGTCCCTAAAGGACCATCCACTAGTGTCATAGCTAATGAATCTAAAGCACGCTTGAAGCGTGGCAGACCATTAGGTTCTAAGGATCGAAATCCTTAAAAAAAAAAATCAAGCTGACACTACGAAAGATCCACATACGGAAGTTCAAGATTTGAGCAATGTTGATATCCTTGAAGGAATCAATGAGCCTGAGACTCAAGAAAATAAGGAACTAACCATAAATTCAAGTGATGTTGAAACTAATCTGAATCAATCTGAAATAATAGTGGATTATGTCTTTGCATTTAATGTTGCAATGAAAATCATGCAAAATAGTGAGGATTTTGAACCTCGATCTATCACAGAATGTCAATAAAGAATTGACTGGCCAAAATGGCAAGAAGTAATTCAATCTGAATTGAATTCGCTTGCCAAATGTGAAGTTTTTGGACCCATAGCTCAAACACCTAATGGTGTTAAGACTGTTGGCTATAAATGAGTCTTTGTGTGAAAAAGAAATAAAAAAATGAAATACAAATATATAAAGCACTCCTTTTTGCACAAGAATTTTCACAACGGCCTGGTGTCGATTATGATGAGACATATTCACCAGTTATGGATGTAATAACATTGCGTTATCTTATTAGTTTCACTATCCATGAGAGACTTGAAATGCATTTGATGGATGTGGTAACAACCTATCTATATGGATCACTTGATAATGAGATATACATAAAAACTCCCGAAGGATTTAAAATGCCGAAAGCATATAGTTCAAAGCCTCAAGAAATGTATTCCATTAGATTGCAAAGATCATTGTATGGTTTGAAGCAATCTGGACGCATGTGGTATAAACGTCTTAGTGAATATTTATCTAAAGAAGGTTATCGAATGATGAAATTCGCCCACGTTTTTTCATAAAGAAAACAACGTTGGAGTTTGTTATACTTGCTGTCTATGTCGATGACATAAACCTTATTGGAACGCCAATAGAGCTTCAAAAGGCAATTGATTACCTAAAGAAAGAGTTTGAGATGAAAGATCTCGGAAAGACAAAGTTATGCCTTGATTTGTAAATTGAGCATTTGACAAATGGTATCTTTGTCCATCAATCTGCCTATACAGAAAAGGTGTTGAAATGATTCTATATGGATGGAGCAAATCCATTAAGTACTCCAATGGTTGTTCGATCACTTGATGTGAATAAGGATCTATTTCGACCTCAAGAAAAGAATGAGGAACTCCTTGGTCGTAAAATACCATATCTTAGTGTAATTGGTGTACTAATGTATCTTGCAAATACTACAAGGCCTGATATTGCCTTTTCAGTAAATTTGCTAGCAAGGTATAATCTGCTCCTACTAGGAGACATTGGAATGGGATCAAACACATATTACTATATCTAAAGGGGACTACCAATATGGGTTTATTTTATTCTAAAGATTGCAATTCCGATCTTATTGGTTATGCTGATGCTAGATACTTATCCCACCCGCATAAAGCTCGGTCTCAAACAGGCTATGTATTCATATGTGGAGGTACTTCCATATCTTGGAGATCAACAAAGCAGTCTATCGTAGCCACTTCATCGAATCACGCTGAGATTATAGCTATTCATGAAGCAAGCCGAGAGTGTGTGTAGTTGAGGTCCATAATACATCTCATTCGAGAAAAATGTGGCTTGAAATGTGACAAAGTATCCACAATTTTATATGAAGATAATGCAGCATGCATAGCACAACTAAAAGGTGGATTCATAAAAGGAGATAGAACGAAGCACATTTCGCCAAAGCTCTTCTATACACATGAGCTCCAAAAGAATGGTGATATTAATGTACAATAGATTCGTTCAAGTGAAAATGTGACTGATTTATTCACCAAGTC
>NW_025886008.1:0-1464 GCF_002878395.1 Capsicum annuum
AAGTGATGACAGGCTTAGAGGGTTAGCTTGAGGCCACGTGTGACCTTGAACACCATGTGATGTCTCGGGGCGTTACAAGTGGGGACGAGGCTGGGAGGGGTATGGGGGATGGTGAGGTATGGGGGCGTGGGGACGGGGCTGGGGTAGGGTAGAGAGGCTGGAGATGGGGTGGGATGGGGCTGGGGCTGGGGTAGGGGTGGGGAAGGGTTGGACGGGTGTTGGGGTGGGGTGGGACAGAACTGAGGGGGGTGGGGGGGTGGGGACGGGCTGGGGTGGGGTGGGGAGGAAAAAATATTTTTATTTTTTAAAAAATTTTAAATATATTTTTAAAATTTTTAAAAATATTTTTAAATTTTTAAAAATATTTTTAAATTAAAAAGGATGGAGGGGAAAAAAGGACTCTTTTTATTTTTTTAAAAAAATTTTAAAAATATTTTTAATTTTTTTTTAAAAAATTTAAATTTAAAAAGATGGAGGAAAAAAAAGGATCCTTTTTTTTTTTTTTAAGTTTTAATATTTTTTTATTTTTTTCTTAATTATTTTAATGTAAAATTGGCCAAAAATTGACCCGGTGCGAGTGGGTATACTCTCTTTTTCCTAGTCACCATGACTTTGCCACATAGGCAAAGTCAACGGTCAAAGGGTGCCAAATATTAATTTTTGATGGGTTCAAGGGTTCAGATGACAAACATGTAAGTAGAAGTGTCCAACTTACAAAACCGACATAGTACAGGGGTTCAGAAGTTCATTTTGACAAAGTACTAATACCAAATCCCTTTGTTGAAAATTAAAATATATGGTAAAGGTGTAAGAAAACTATGTTACATTGGCTATGAAGCAAAGTCCCCGGAGCAGTTGAGGTAAAGTATTGACTCTAATTAAATGTGCATGGAAAATTAGTAATAATGCACTACTGACAAAATGAAGGGAGTATAGACCGAGTAGGGATTGTGAATGAGTATTAAGTATTTTTTTTCTTTTTAATCAGATGTTTTAGATATGAGTTTTAAAATAGTCGAATTTTAATGTGATATGAGACATCGAGATGAAAAAAATTGCTCTAAAATAGTAGTAAAATATGTTATTGTTAATTTCGATATTCCATTTCTTTATCATTTATAAAAAAATATTTATTTAACTTTTCGGTGGAGACGGAGAGAGACTTTTATGTTTTGCTCGTCTTCTAATAGTGTTCTCTATGTTGCTCCTTTCAGTTTCAAATTAAATATTTTAGTTTGACTTTGAAGGATGAGTTAAATTTATTTTTGTTTTTACTATTTGTTGAAATCAACGTAAATCAGATGCTTTTCTTTTTTGGTATAGTACACTATAAAAAAGTCACACACAGAAGATCAAATTAGGTCCAATGTATGATATTTTAATCGGGAGAAATATCTATTACTCCTGAATTTGTTGAGTTTTATTTATGATACATCTAAATTTTAATTTGTTCTAAATATTTTT
>NW_025886009.1:0-2511 GCF_002878395.1 Capsicum annuum
GTCTAACCTATAACCCTAGTTGGAAGGGTGCCAATACCTTGCCACGGGTAAAGACCTGTCTAGTCAAGCCTATCTGACGGGTGGCCCTCATAGGAAGTCAAGCCTAAGGCAGTATAATAGTCAAGCCTCTCTGACGGATGACAAACATTTTTCTGACGGGTGACTCCTACATCCTGCGCTGACTATGTAGTTCGTGAATTTAGGGATTGCTCCTAATGACTCTTTCTCTCTGACGAGGAGCCGCCATTCCTACACTCGCCCGGTGCTAGCTCCTACTCCCAATTAAAAGACTCTGAACTGATTCTTAGAACTTGTACTTAAACTGAACTGAAGCTGTAACTGAGTTTCTTACTTGACTGAGCTGACTGAGTTCACTTGGTTCTAGTATCTAAAAGAATACTACAGAATTTATTATCTGACTGAATGATACTAAGTTCTGAATTGATTTCTTAAATGCTACTGAGATCTGAGCTAAGTATTGAATTAAAGCTGGAATGATAATGATACTTAGATTACTGAGATTTCTTAAGTTATATAGCTATTTGAGAGTTCTAAATTCCATAACTGACTGAGTTCTACTAATCATAGCACGACTGAGATTATCTTAAAACTGACTCAGTTTTAGGCAATCAATGCACGATTGAGATTATCTTGAGACTAACTCGGCTTTAGGCACACAACTATGTTTTTCGGGTACAAGTATCCCTAGGACTCGATGGAAGAAAACTGACACATATGATACTTCTTGATAATAGGAATAGAATCCATAATTGATAATACCAAAAATAGAGAATTTCATACTACACATGGTTCTCAACATCTTATACATGAAAGGGAATACATATAACACGGGTATGCTTGCATACTTCAATATCATGGGAATTCCATATCACAACAATAACTCATAACAACAACACATATCAATAGCATGGAATTCATGTGGAAACATAAGGAATAAAACATAGACTAGTCATTTAAGCACTGTTTAATCATAAAAACATGGATTCTATTATTCTTGGCATTTTATCAAGCACCTTACATGCATAACCTTAGGCATAGGTGTACTTATCAATTTGACAATTTTAATCCATCCAAAATTCATGGGTTTCAACTAACCTACTCACATGCTTCATGAAAAACACATCAAGATACAACCTTGAGTCCAAACAACAATCATCAACATAAATATAGTCATAACACAACAACAAAATCACAATTTATAATTTAAAACATGATTCTTTAGCTTTATGGATGAAAGGGATCCATGGATGAACACTACACATACCTTAGAAAGGAAACTTTGATGAGTTGCTGGAGATTTCTTGGATTGGGTAACTTAATTCTTGATTATCTTGAAAAAATGGCTTGAATCTTTCTTTTGGAAGATGATTTTAATAAAAACCCTAATCTTTTGGTTGAAAGTGTAAGAGACGGGTTTTGAGATGTTTAACTAAAGAAAAATAGGAGAAAGTTACGTCCCTTGAGGGTTTTAAGTCGTGAGAGGTTAAGGAAATAGACCAAAATACCATTACTAAACCGCTTCCCTGTTGCTAAAAATCTAAGGCTAACGACATTTATGATAGGCCATCAGACTTGTGATAAGTCATCATAAATGTCATCACTGGGGGGCTGGAATTGATGGATTTCTGCCTAAGGCTGACGGCATTCATGATAAGTCATCACACTTGTGATAACTTATCAGAAATGTCATCAATAAGGGTTGTATTCTACTTAAGGCTGACGACGTTTTTGATAAGTCATCACACTTGTGATAAGTTATCACGAATGTCATCACTCAGTTTTCCAGGCTGACATGCTGGAGTAAAATGGGTATAACTTTTTGCTCCGGTATTGGATTTAGGAAAAATTGGTATCATTGGAAAGATAATTCAATGAGATTTAATTTAACATATAGTTAGTACTTTAATTTGATATATAGAAGGAGTTATGTCGATTGAAGTTGACCTATGTTTTGACGCTCACTAAAACTTGAACGATAGGAAAGCTTTCAACTTGTCCTTGAGTTACGGGACCTCTATGATCTAAATTCTTGATCAAATAGATTCCCACACTACATAATTGATTAACACACTAAATTTACATGGGATTCAAGGCTTTTGGAATATCTACGCATATGAATGATGGATTTTTATTCTAATCCGAAATGTGGGGTGTTACATTATCTCCCTCTTGGAATCATTCATCCATAAATATCGATTGATTAGTTATGAGTACTGATCAACTGAACTTACTTAAGGGATGTGAATATCTAAAACATGACTATATGACGGAAATTACTAACACACTAAATTTTCCACTAGAGTATGCATGCATAGCTGATGTATAGAATACCCAGATGAGACTATTGATAAGCTAAATCCTTATGATGGACATGAAAATGTAATGCATGGATACTGGACTGAGTTGTTCTCATGAACGTATGACTGAATACACTGATAAGCTGAACTTTCTCTACTGAACATGTATATCTAATGCATGGAGGTCTGATTG
>NW_025886010.1:0-1633 GCF_002878395.1 Capsicum annuum
TGGTGAAATTCTTAGTATTTGAATCTTGAATTGGAAGCCCTAGGGTTTGTTCTTGGTTAATTTTGAGAATAGTGAATGGATTTTGCCTCTAAAGTGGCTAAATCTCATGTTTTGGGGGCTGATAGATGTGGGAAAATGACTCAAACATCCCCGAGGGAGCGGCTTTTTAATGACTAAAAATTGGCCTAGCGACGCGCAGACCAACGCATCTCATCATTTGGGTCGATACTATTGCCGATGCACCGCATCGAGTCTGCGTTGGCTCACTAGAAATTGAAACTGAGAGTTGGGGAAAACATTTATCAACATGATAGGCAACGCGGTGTGTTGAGATCACATTGATCCCCTTGTTTGGGCTTCCAAACGTGCTTCAAAAGAAGTCCAAAAAATCTGAAACTTATCTGAGAACACCCACTGACATTCCTGATCATGAATCAATCTAAGAATCGATATTTAAAGGTCGTATGGATTGCAAAATGAGACCACTAACTTATGAAGGCTAAATTATTCTAAGTGTAGACACTTAGCTGAATTTTCTAAGTCTTGGGACTTTTTTCATGCTCTTAGGGGTTGAGCTAGGCTTAGAATTCTGTGGAGTCTTACAGTATCTCCCCCTTGGGATCATTCATCCTCGAATAAATATGACTAAGCTAAGAAGACTAATATATTGAGTCTACTTACTGGGCACACATGACTGAAGCATGATTTCATAACTGATATTACTGATAAGCTGTGTTTTTATTCTGAACATGTATAACTGATGCATGAGTACATAAATGAGTTGATTCATGAAGGTATTCATGATATGAAAATGATATGAAATTGAACTGATATCTAACTCATAAAGGAATATGAATATGGAACTGAGTAAATTCAAGGAAAACTGTTACCTTGAGCTGAGTCAGAGTTTGCAGAGAATAGGTGAGGATACTTGGTCCACATATATGTTTCTGCTTCCCAAGTAACTTTCTTAACAGACTAATTCCACCAAAGAAATTTGACTAGAGAGACTTATTTGTTCCTCAGTCTGCGAATCTGATAATCAAGGATTTCGACTAGAATTTTCTCATAAGAGAGGCTGCTCTTAACATCTATACCCTCTACAGGGACTACAACTGCTGGGTCACCTATGCATTTCTTTACCAAGGAGACATAAAACACTGGGTGCACTGAAGCTAAGTCTAAAGGCAAATTAAGCTCATAAGCTACCCTTTTGAAATAGCTGAGAATTTCGTAAGGACCAACATATCGAGGACTGAGCTTCCCCTTCTTGCCAAACCTCTTCACTCCCTTCATAGGAGAGATTTTGAAATACACGTAGTTATCAATGTCAAACTCAAGATCCTTTTTACGCACATTGGCATACAATTTTTATCGGTTGTGAGCTGTCCTAAGCCTTTCCCTGATCAACTAAACCTTTTCTAAGGCATCAAATACTAAGTCAGGCCCTACCACTACAACCTCACCCACTTCAAACCAACTAACGGGAGATCTACATCTTCTCTTATAGAGCGCCTCAAATGGAGCCATATGGATACTGGAATGTAACTGTTATCATACGCAAACTCAATCAAGGGCAAGTGGTCGTCCCAATTACCCTTAAAGTCAATGGAACACGCCTTTATCATATCTT
>NW_025886011.1:0-1869 GCF_002878395.1 Capsicum annuum
ATAGGATATTTATTTAAACAATAAAGGAGAATACAGTAATTAAATTCAACATCTTTTGAACATGTAAAGATGGAGAATTTATTTAATTAAACTTAATGTTTACAAAAAAAAAATATCTCAAAGCCTATCGATCGAATTTTATCTATCACCTGTAAACTACAACAAAATAATACGATGATAGGAATATCAAATAATAAAATTAAATCTAACCTTTGTAAAAAGAAAATCTCAAAGTCAATCGACATTCGTCTACTACTTGTCAACTACGACAAAATAAAACGAAAATAGAGTTACTGAAACAATACAATTAAATCCAATCTTTACACACACAAAAAAAAATCTCAAAGTAGAGATATCAAAACAATACAATTGAACCTAACCTTTACCTAAAAAAAATTTTCAAAGCCGACTGATATTTTTCTACCACCTGTAAACTACAACAAAATCATACGATAATAAAGATATTAAAACAATGCAATTAAACCTAACCCTTACACAAAAAAATCAGAAACTTATTATTTGAGTAGAAACTACAAAGTTACCCAATAATGAGAGCTTGTTATTCATGATCAATAAATTCAATGTAATAAAAAAGAAAATTTAAAACCTAGAAACAACAAAGTCATGTTGTAGATTCAATAATGAAAGTTAGATATATACAAACATGAAAAAGATATTTCATTATTCTTGATCAATAAAACCAACGTAATAGAAAATAAAATTCCAAACATGAAAAGTAAATCAACACATTATATTAGAGATCCAATAACAAAACTATTTACAGACATAAAAGGATAATTTAATATTTATGATCAATAAAATCAAAACGTAATATAAATAAAAATTTGAAATCAAATACCATAAAGTTACCCAATAACAAAAGTACCATCACAAAATTTTATTACCCAAATAAGATATACCTATAAATCTAAAAAATGACTTCTAAAATAGGAAAAAAGAGATAAATATAAGGATTCCTAAACCAAAATATTATAGTAAAAAAATAATATTCCTAACCTTAAACAAATAATACTACCTTTTTTTTCTTGGGAAAGTCCACTATCCCTTTTTAATGAGAAAATGGTCAAAAGTCCCTCCAACCTTTGCCCCAAATCCCAACTACACACTTATATTTTGCGGGGGTCCTATGACCCCCTTGAACTATTTTAAAGTAGAATTGTTAAACCCCCCCCCCCCCTCCGAAAACTGACAACTAGTCATTTGGAATGAGGTGTGATGCACGCACCAACAGCCTTTTTACACATATTTTTAAAATTTAAAATTAATTTTTATTTACTTTATTCTCCATTTTTGTCACTTTTCATTATTTTTCCACCATTACTTTTCTATCTCTTTTCCTTTTCAAACTTAAACAATTTTTCAATGAACTTGAAGTGAAAAATAATGGACAATACCTAATTTAAAATTTCTAATGATTTTGTAGTCGAAAATAATAAACAACATCGAATTTAAAATTTTCGACAACCTTGAAGTGGAAAACAATGAACAATATCATTATTAAATTTCCGACGATCTTAAATCCAGAAACAACGAACAATACCAATTTCAAAATTTTTGACGACCTTGAAGCCGAAAACAATGAACAATATTGAATTTAAAATTTTTGACAACCTTAAAGTGGGTAACAATAGAGAAATTTTGAAATTTTTGACGACCTTGAAGTCAGAAACAATGGGCAATACTCATTTTAAAATTTATGACGTCCTTGAAGTCAGAAATAATGGACAATATCGATTTTATAAATTCCGACGATCTTGAAGTCAGAAATAATAATCGACATCAAATTTAAAATTTCCGACAACCTCGAAGTGGGAAACAATGAACAATATCAATTATTAAATTTCCGAC
>NW_025886012.1:0-1161 GCF_002878395.1 Capsicum annuum
AACTCTACAAAATATGAAGCTATACGAAATCCATCCTATCCTCTAAGAAACAAATAATTTTCTGTTTACACTAAAAGAAAATAAGAGAGCGGAGACTACTCCTTAATTGGAAGAAACTCGACTCTACACCTTCGCTTTTCTATTTCTCTCTCCAAACTACCCGCATTAACGCTATTAGAACCATGTTCCAACCCTTTCGTCTTCTCTGCCTTCTCCCGCTCTTCCATCTGAGTATCAGATCTTTCACAGTTCTTGGCATTACGCATGGAGTGTGAAACCATTTAAACATATCTCACCATAATCACATGGTAAGCCCACCATGTTGAAGGAGGTGATCCACATCCTAGCACGTATCCTTACACATGTAGCACCAACTGACACAACAACCTTCCTCTTTCTAAGATATTTGGCCGTCAAAATCACCCCTCTAGTGCTGCCAGCCAAGTGAAAAAACATAGTTTTCTTGGTACACTTTGAACCCATATGGCATTACATGGAAACTCAACCTCCTCTATAACTAAAAGTTTCTCATAAAAAGACTTCACATGAAACACTCCATTACTTCTAAGACCCTATCGCCACCCATCGTGATTATCCGACATATTGACTTATGAAGAAGGTTTATCAATCTTTGGAACTCGTTCGCTTCCTAAACTTGAAAATCCATTCTAAATCTTAGATCCCAAAAAGTCTCCCCACCTTGTGACCTCCTAATTTGTTGAATAGTCAAGTCTCTTTGGCAAGATATTCTGTACAAACTCTGAAATTCATCTTTCAAAATTATATCTTCACACCAATCATGGCCCCAAAAAATATTCTCTTCCACTACCAACCTTGAAAGAGGTATTTTCCACGAAAGAATCCCATCCCTTCATGACATTTCTCCAAAGGCCGCACTCGAAAGACAAAACAATATCTATAGTGCTCCTTCATCCCTAATCCCATATTTGTCAACTTGGGAGGGGGGAGTTCTAAGTGAGCTCAACTTGGGAGTATGTCAGACTTAGAAAAAGAAGATGGAGGTTATAAGAACATGTGGACAATGGTCTTCCTATAAAAATCTTTTTCTTTATGTAGAGATTCTTGAAGTACAAGTTACAACTAGATGATGTACTAAGGAGGATGAGATACAACATGGTATCTAGATACACAATAAGGAGG
>NW_025886013.1:0-3147 GCF_002878395.1 Capsicum annuum
TAAAATTCTCAAAAATCATGAATAAAAACCATAACATATAAATCATGTGAGTCATTTTAGTTTATTCTAAATTTGTACTTTTTCTTTGTACTCAAGCTTGTGAACTAGATTAAGTCTTAAAGCGACAACCTTCAGAACATAAACTTTAATCTTATGGAAAACAAGGAAATTCTTTGAAACTTAAAGATTATAGCACTTGAGAACCTTAGTAATCTTAGAATCATAGCTTTTGAAATACAAGTACTTATATCTTTAATAGATTAGGACTACTTTTGGGAGATTCTTCTAACAGACATAAACCATGCGAGCAACACAGAGTCCAATGTCTTGCCCATGTTGGGGACAGCTATTCTACCATTGCCATCGGAGTAGAACCATTTACATTTAGTGATCACTAGCTTAACCTACTTTCGGTAAATCAAATCCTACGGTAGGTCATAGTTCTGGGGCATGAGACCTAGGAATAAAGCCCAACTCGTTGCTAAGTATTACTCCTATAATAGGCTCAGAACTTTTAGGAAACGTCCACCTTATACAATTCAACATTATGAAATGAGAGTCAATATGCTTCGCTTTAACTTAAATCACAAGATGTGGATTATTTTCTTAACTTAAGATCAAAATCAACTCTTCTCATTAAACATTGGTAGACTATCTTTAACAAGCTTCGAAACTTCAATGATATGGAGATATAAATACTATTCTTGAAATACTATAAAATATATCAAAATTCCTTCTTAGACCTTAAAACGTGAATACATATTCAAGAAATCTAAATTCAAAATAGAGGGTAAATTATGACTTCAAGATTAAGAGTATTACAAACACCAGTCATGGAAGGAATATGTCATTCATAACTTTAATTCTCAAATCAAATCATAAAAAAGGTGTAGTTTCATATAATTCAAGACTTGAACAAATCCATAATCTCATATACTTGAATGTAGCAATTTAGGCATAATTCATTTTGAAAACATTAAAATCTTTTACGAAAATCAAAAATTTGGGAACAAGAACGGAAGGAGTGTTCTTGTTCTAATCAAAATCTTCTGATGAGGGTTCTTGAAGCCTTTGTTTTGCGAACCTCAAATTTGAATTCAATTTAGAAAACTACGGTGAATTCCTAAGATTCTTAGGGGAGGATTTTGATTCTTAGGCTTTTACTTTGCAGAGAATGAAGATTTTGGACATAAAGTGCTTTGTTATGCCATTGATTATGTGTTTATGGATGGATTGGGTGTAGGGTAATTGCCCAAAATATCCCCCTTTTAACCCTTAACATAACTGGAAAAAATATAACTGGGAGCCTAATTTTATAGTCCACCGCGACGCGGTACGATCACGGTGGCTCACTAAAAATTGACAAATGGGATTCTTGGGGTCATTGTGATGCGGAGCCATCGCGTTGTCCCACTATTTGGGACCTAAAACTTTATCACGATATGCCACTATCGCGCTAGGCTACTGGAATTTGACAATTGTTAAATAGACCCACTCTGCGACTCGCCAAGCACTGAAATGACAGTGTTTTATAACTAGGACGTAAATTAGCCATAACTTCTTGGCCGATTATTAGATTTAGGCGAATCTTATATCAACAGAAATTTTCTCAAATTTCCCAAGTGATAAAAAATTGAAATTACAGAAATTCTATATGGTTAAAAATGATACTCACCTAGGAAGTCATTTCTTAACCTTCTCGAGATGAAATTAATCTTAGGCAAAGTTTGGGATATTAAAATATCTCCCCCTTGGGAACATTCAACCTTGAATATCACTAGAGAGACTAAGAATATGGATAAAACTGAGTATGTAAGCTGGAAGAACTCGCTAAACTGATTCTTTTTCTTTCTAAACTCTTGAACTCTTTAGAGAATGCATGATTCATAATAAGAATAGCTATATAGCTGAATCTTTTATTAGAAAGGGATTAAATTAAGAAGGAAAGGTAACTTTAACTTGATCTGAACTTGCAGAGAAGATGTGTGGGTACTTAGACCTTATATCTGCTTCAGCTTCCCACACAGTACTCTTAATAGATTGATTTTGCGACCACACTTTGACCAAGGGTCCTTCTTTGTTCCTTAATCTTCAGACTTAGTAATCAAATATTTCAACTGGAATCTTGTCAAATAAAATACTATCCCAACATCAGTTCTTTCTGAAGGATCTAAAACAACAGAACCACCAATACATTTTCTAAGCATGGAGACATGAAAGACCAGATAAACAGCTGACAACTCTGCAGGCAACTAAACTTCATAAGGTACTTTCCCAATACGGTTAAGAACTCTTTACAGACCAACATAGTGGAGACTAAGCTTCCCTTTCTTCTTAAACCTTTTCACCCCTTTATTGAGTGAAATTTTTAGATACACCAAGTCATTAACTTTGGACTTAAGATCCCTTCTTCTCACGTCTCCATATGACTTCTGACGACTCTGTGCTATCTTTAATCATTATCTAACCAACTTCACTAGCTCCATAGCCTCAAATACTGCATTAGTTCCAACCAAAGTAGCTTTACTATAATACCCTAGGAATTTTTTCATTGAAATTTTCTGCGTAAACATGTTAGGTTCTATCTTCTAGAATAAATTATAAATTTTTCATATGAAATGTCTTAGATAATGACACACCATTGGGTAGTGTATCGAATAATCTTTCCAACGATATGTGGATCATAAAAACCGGACACCCGAGCGAAGAGTTATGAACATTCTGACCAAACCGTGAATATTAGTGAACAGTAAAACATGCAGGAAAAAGTACTGAGGCCTGGCATATTTTTGCTCCAAATTTAAACTATCATAACTCCTTTTACATAATCATATAGGTGATCTACTATATATAAATGGAATTCTCTGCAAGTCCTCTTTCCAATAAAATTGATTTCATCCAATTTGTTTATCGGAGAAAAAGGTTATGGTCGATCTACCTTAGCCTATCAAAAGTAAATTTTTGGGTCAACTTCAAACAATCATAACTCCTTGTACACAATGATCTGCGTGAGATACTATATATCAATGGAATGATGTGAGAGCCGTCTTTCTAATGAAATTGGTTTCATCCAATTTGAATAAAAAAGTAAAATGTTATGATTGATCTACTTCAGACTATCAAAACAGTCCACCAAAGGACACATTC
>NW_025886014.1:0-2644 GCF_002878395.1 Capsicum annuum
CTGGAAAGGAAATCTGTTATCATATGGTGGCAAAGAGGTGTTGATCACAAGTGTTTTACAAAGTGTTCCTATACATGTACTTTCGGCTATTGTTCCTCCTAAGTGTGTTGTCAAGGAATTGCACAAAATCTTTGCTAAAATTGTTTTGGAGTAACAAGGTCACTGGCAGGAGAAAATATTGGGCTGCTTGGGATAAAGTTTGCTTGCCAAAACAGGAAGGAGGACTAGGTTTTAAATCTTTGTTTGATGTGTTAAAAGCCATGTATACTAAGCTATGGTGGAAATTTAGAGTAGAGAACAATTTATGGGCTACATTTTTGTGGAACAAGTATTGTAAGAAATAATTACCTTCATTGGTTCACTGGAGGGGAGGTTCTCAACAGTGAAAACATATGCTACACAATAGAAATTGCATTGAACAACACCTATGGTGGGAACCTAAGGGAGGTTTAGTAACTATTTGGTATGATAATTGGATAATGCTTGGTTCACTTTTTAGTCATCAATCGGAGGTGGTTTCTTGTTATCCTTTGACAGAAATTAGAGTGTTTATGACTGAAGCAAGCTGGAACTATGAGGAAATGCAAAATCACATACCTGCCCACATTGTAGATCATGTTAGAAATCATATGGATCATGTCAAGAAATCTGAGATGGAGGATAAACCTTGGTGGACTTAGACAAGTTCTGGAATTTTTTCAGTAAAGAGTGCATGGGAAATCTTGAGAAAAAAGGATGAAGTTTCAGATTTTTTAAAGAAAATCAGGGTAAAAGGACTCCCTTTTAAAAATTTCATTCTTTGGGTGGAGAGTATGGACTAACAGGGTCCTTGTTGCAGCTATTTTGGCTAACTAGAACCCTAGTATATCTCAATTTTGTTCTTGTTATTCAGTACCAGCTAGAGAGACCATGGAACATCTTTTTCTAAATGGTGAAATAGCTACTAATGTTTGAAATTATGTGTCAAATGCAGGTGGCATCATTGGTCCTTAAATTCAAGTAAAACAAACCATGAAAAAATGGTGGGATTCACATGGAAATGCTAGATAAAAGGTGATCTTTCAAGCTATTCCTAATATTGTTTTATGGTTTATATGGAAGAGGAGAAACACAGTATTACATGGAGGAGTGTATTCTATAAGTAATATGTTGCATGATTTTAACACTACTCTTTAGAAGTTTATCAAACTGAAGTTTCAATATACTGAGATTCCGAGAACTTGGCCTTATATGGTAGCTATGCTTGATGGTTATAGGCCAAGTTTTTAGTGCAAATTTGTTAAATGGTTACCATCACCAATTGGTTGGTGGAAATGTAACACAGATGGGGCCTCAAGAGATAATCCAGGTGCTAGCTATGCAGCTTTTTGTGTAAGAAATAGTGATGGTGATTTAGTGGGTGCAAAGGGTTGGAAGATTGTTGATTCAAATAATCTGGGGGATAAGGCTGTGGCTGTTAGAGAAGGTTTACAGTATTGTTTAGAAAATAATTTCCTTAATATCATCACTGAATCTGATTCTTTAGCTCTGGTGCACATTATTAATAGAGTTTGGGAAGTCCCTTGGAGTGTGACAATGGTGGTCAAGTCTGTTAAAAGGATTATTGAGGCTATATCAGTAAGAGTACAACACTCTTTGAGGGAGGGAAATACTCTTGCTGACTATTTTGCTAACTTGGCTTTTTATTTTGTAGGTATAATTGAATTCAGAAATTCCGAGGAAGTTCCAATTAAAGGCAAAAGGATTATCAATCTTGATAAGATAAGTTTACCAAACATGAGAATCAAAAACTCTATTACAAATTTCACATCTTAAGCAGTCATACTTTCTGGTATACTCTTACGATATGAATACTAATGCGGAGTTTAAAAGATTGAACCTATTAATATACTTTGTGAAGTCTGAAGTAATTTCGGTTGGTTACTATACCATGCACCTGGTGAGAGCTTTGAGGTGTTACATATGGTATGAAACCAAGAATCACAAGTCAATAGTAGGAGATTCTTTAATATTCCGGTTAGTATTTATACACTTATGTCACATATATTATTAATTCACTCAAGTCTTGACGCTCTTCAATTAAAATAGTGGTATTAACCTATGTGGGTTTATTCCATTAAAGAAAAGTGTGTAAAGACTAGAGTGTTAGTACAGATTTGTGGAGTGTTAGTCGTACCTCTACTTTCCAATTTAAGATTTCAGCTTGGTACTCTGACTAGCATGACTTCTTATCAATGGAGTTTTCTCAGAAATTCTTGGGTCTTGGTTTGTTTGGTACAGGATTTCCTCAGATTGTAATGATGGCCAAGTCATCTGCAGTATATGCAACATTTTCATCCAGAAGCCCAATCATTACTTGAAAGGCTTGCTTTGCTCCTCTGCGTTGGGCTTATCTGGGCTATTCTTGCTATTGTTACTGTTAATGGTTATGCTGCGTCAAGGCTTGCAGGGGCCACAATCCATCAGGCGCATGTCACAGCCAACTAATGCATCTTATATGGTATAGTTGCTGCTATTGATTCCTTTGTATATCTATCTCCCAATTCTTCGGGATGAACATGGATATTGCTGGCCATGGACGACTCCAGCTGGATGGCTAACGACATATGGTTGTTTCCCTTCCAGAGGTGGAAAGGAGATAGCA
>NW_025886015.1:0-1155 GCF_002878395.1 Capsicum annuum
CATCAAAAGAATCAATGGCCTCAATCTGTTTCTGAACGTATATATTCGGGACAGATTTGTTTATACAGAAAGTTTGATCTCTCCAAAATTACTTGCTTAGTATTTACTTGTGTACGATCAAGACAAGTTTTTCATAGTAATGTCATAAATTCAACTTTCTGGTGCATAGTAGTTGGAAGTAGTAGTAGTATTCTTTTTCTTGAAATGTTACGTGCTTAAGTTGGCATGAACATTATAGTTATTCAAACACTATGGGGATCATATATTAATATGTCAAACATGGTGATTTAGTATGATGTCAATAGCCCGAGGTAGATTACTCAATGGACTAGGGACAACAGCAAATCTAGGGGGGGCGAGGGTGTTCACCCAAACCCCATTGGCAAATACTGTTATATATAAGATATATTTTTTTTACTTTTTTATGTATACGTATAGATCTTGAATTCCCTGAGCACAAGACTAGATATTGACTCAGTAATTTAGGGGTTCAAAAATCATCTCGAGATTCCAAATCTTAGACATTTGCTCGAGTAACTATCCTTCTTTTACTATTATTTCACAACTAGTATAGTACCCGCGCGATGCGAGGGAAGTGTTCAAGAATGAAATCATAAAAAATTATTTTATTTTTTTGCTTGATCATATTAAATTTCTTCCATGTTAAATTACAGTAGAGTATTGTATAAGGTGCAACAAAATAAAGAATTAGTTCATGAATCCTAAAAATTATTACGAATTTTTACCATCGTCTTATTAATCATGTGTTTTTTATCCAAAATAATATCAATCCAAAAAGTTTAGTATAGCCTAAGTTCAAATGTTTTTTTGCATAATACATCACCTCTAACCACTAAATAATCATCAAGCATGATAAATAAAATTCCAACATTGTATTACCAACCACAAAAAACGTAGTTGTTAAATTAACAGTAAAGCATTGTGAATAGTGAATGAATACTTATTTAAATTTTTTGAGATTACTCATATTACACGGATAAAGTAATACACAACTTTCACAAGAAGAATTTATCCTTTTAAAAGTAAATTTGAGAGAATAACATGTGTATTCTAGTCATAGGTGATAGAAAATAAATTGAAAGAGCCATCAAAGATTTGACAATGCAAGAATAGAATGATTCTCAAAAAGATTTT
>NW_025886016.1:0-4091 GCF_002878395.1 Capsicum annuum
GTCCTGAACAGAAAGTAAAGTCCCATTTTTCCAGAGTGTTCTGAACATAAAGTGAAGTCCCATTTTTAGGGGGTCCTGAAAAGAATGTAAAATCCCATTTTTCAGGGGGATCCTAAACAGAAAGTAAAGCCCCATTTTTAGGAGGGTTCTGAACAGAAGATAAATTCCCATTTTTCAGGAGGGTTCTGAACAGGCAGTAAAATCCCATTTTTTAGGAGGGCCTTGAATAGAAAGTAAAGCCTCATTTCTTAGGAGGGTCCTACATAGAAAGTAAAGGCCCAATTTTTAGGAGGGTCCTGAATAGAAAGTAAAGTTCCATTTTTCAGGAGGGTCCTGAATAGAAAGTAAAATCCCATTTTTCGGGAGGGTCTTGAACAGAAAGTAATATCCCATTTTCCAGGAGGATCCTGAACAGAAAGTAAAATCCCATTTTTTAGGATGGTCCGGAACAGAAAGTAAATTCCTATTTTTCAGGAGAGTCCTGAACAGAATATAAAATCCCATATTTCAGGGGGATCCTGAACAAAAAGTAAAGCCCCATTTTTAGGAGGGTCCTGAATAGAAGATAAATTCCCATTTTTCAGGAGGGTTCTGAACAGACAGTAAAATCCCATTTTTTAGGAGGGTCCTGAATCGAAACTAAAGTTCCATTTTCCAGGAAGGTCCTGGGCAGAAAGAAAATGCCCATTTTCCAGGAGGGTCCTGAACAGAATGTAAAACCCCATTTTTCAGGAGGGCCCTAAACAAAAATTAAAATCCCATTTTTCAGGAGGGTCCTGGACAGAAAATAAAATCCAATTATCCAGAAGGGTCTTGAACAGAAAGTAAAGTCCTATTTTTCAGGGGGGTCCTGAACAAAAAGAAAAGTCCCATTTTTCAAGAAGGTCCAGAACAGAATGTAAAATCCCATTTTTCCGAAACGTCCTGAATAGAGTAAATTCCCATTTTCCAAGAGGGTCCTGAATAGAAAGTAAAGTCTTATTTTTCAGAAGGGTCCTGAACATAGAGTGATATCCCATTTTTTAGGAGGGTCCTGAACAAAAGGTAAAATTCCATTTTTCAGGAGGGTCCTGAACATAATATAATTTCTATTTTCCAGGAGGGTCCTGAATAGAAATTAAAGAACCATTTTTCAAAAGGGTCCCGGACATAAAGTAAAACCCCATTTTTCAGGAGAGTCCTGAACAAAAAGTAAAATCCCATTTTTCAGGAGGATCCTGGACAAAAAATAAAATCCAATTATCCAGGAGGGTCTTGAACAGAAAGTAAAGTCTCATTTTTCAAGGGGGTCCTGAATAGAAAGTAGAGTCCTATTTTTTCAGGAGGGTCCTTAACATAAAGTAAAGTCCCATTTTTCAGGAGGGTCCAGAACAGAATGTAATCCTATTTTTAAGAAGGATCCTGAAAAAGAAAGTAAAATCCCATTTTTAAGGAGGGTCCAGAACATAGAATGAAATCTCATTTTTCTGGAGGGTCTTAAACAGAAAGTAAAATCCCATTTTTCAGGAGGGTCTTGAAAAAATAGGAAATTTATATTTTCTAGGAGGGTCCTGAACAGAAAGTGAAGTCCCATTTTTCAGGATGGTCTTGGATAGAATTTTAAAGTCCCATTTTTCAGAAGGATCCTGGAATAGAAAGTAAAATCCCATTTTTAGAAGGGTCCTGAATAGAAAGTAAAATCCCATTATTCAGAAAGGTGCTAAACAGAAAGTAAAATGTTATTTGTCAGGAGGGTCCTTAATAGAAGGTAAAATCCTAATTTTCAGGAGAGTCTTGAACAGAAGGTAAAATCCTATTTTACAGGAGGGTCCTGAACAGATGGTAAATCCTATTTTTTAGGAGCATCCTGAACCGGAGGTAAACACCCATTTTTCAGGAAGGTCCTGAACAGAAGGTTAAATCCTATTTTTTAGAAGGATCCTGAATAGAAAGTAAAGTCCCATTTTTCAGAAGGGTCCTGAGCAAAAAGTAAATTCCCATTTTCAAGGAAGGTCCTGAACAGAATGTAAAATCTTATTTTTCAGAAGGGTACTGAACAGAAAGTAAAATCTTATTTTTCAGGAGGGTCCTGAATAGAAAGTAAAATCCCATTTATGAGGAAGGTCATGAACAGAAAGTGACATCTCATTTTTTAGTAGGGTCCTAAACAGAAAGTAAATTCCCACTTTACAGGAGGGTCCTGAATAGAGTAAATTCCCTTTTTTAGGGAGCTTCCTAAACATAAAGTAAAGTCCCATTTTTCAGGAGGGTCCTGAACATAAAGTGATATCAAATTTTACAGGAGCGACCTGAACAGAAGGTAAATTTCTATTTTTCAGGAGTGTCCTAAACATAATGTAAATTTGCATTTTCCAAGAGTGTCCTGAACAGAAAGTAAAGTCCCATTTTTCCAGAGTGTTCTGAACATAAAGTGAAGTCCCATTTTTAGGGGGTCCTGAACAGATAATAAAGTCCCATTTTTTAGGGAGGTCCTAAACAGAAAGTATAGTCCCATTTTTCAGGAGGGTACTGAACAGAAAGTAATGTCCCTTTTATTAGTAAGGTCCTAAACAGAAAGAATAGTCCCATTTTTCAGGAGGGTCCTGAACATAAAGTGATATCAAATTTTACAGGAGAGACCTGAACAGAAGGTAAATTTCTATTTTTCAGGAGTGTCCTAAACATAATGTAAATTTGTATTTTCCAGGAGGGTCCTGAACAGAAAGTAAAGTCCCATTTTTCCAGAGTGTTCTGAACATAAAGTGAAGTCCCATTTTTAGGGGGTCCTGAAAAGAATGTAAAATCCCATTTTTCAGGGGGATCCTAAACAGAAAGTAAAGCCCCATTTTTAGGAGGGTTCTGAACAGAAGATAAATTCCCATTTTTCAGGAGGGTTCTGAACAGGCAGTAAAATCCCATTTTTTAGGAGGGCCTTGAATAGAAAGTAAAGCCTCATTTCTTAGGAGGGTCCTACATAGAAAGTAAAGGCCCAATTTTTAGGAGGGTCCTGAATAGAAAGTAAAGTTCCATTTTTCAGGAGGGTCCTGAATAGAAAGTAAAATCCCATTTTTCGGGAGGGTCTTGAACAGAAAGTAATATCCCATTTTCCAGGAGGATCCTGAACAGAAAGTAAAATCCCATTTTTTAGGATGGTCCGGAACAGAAAGTAAATTCCTATTTTTCAGGAGAGTCCTGAACAGAATATAAAATCCCATATTTCAGGGGGATCCTGAACAAAAAGTAAAGCCCCATTTTTAGGAGGGTCCTGAATAGAAGATAAATTCCCATTTTTCAGGAGGGTTCTGAACAGACAGTAAAATCCCATTTTTTAGGAGGGTCCTGAATCGAAACTAAAGTTCCATTTTCCAGGAAGGTCCTGGGCAGAAAGAAAATGCCCATTTTCCAGGAGGGTCCTGAACAGAATGTAAAACCCCATTTTTCAGGAGGGCCCTAAACAAAAATTAAAATCCCATTTTTCAGGAGGGTCCTGGACAGAAAATAAAATCCAATTATCCAGAAGGGTCTTGAACAGAAAGTAAAGTCCTATTTTTCAGGGGGGTCCTGAACAAAAAGAAAAGTCCCATTTTTCAAGAAGGTCCAGAACAGAATGTAAAATCCCATTTTTCCGAAACGTCCTGAATAGAGTAAATTCCCATTTTCCAAGAGGGTCCTGAATAGAAAGTAAAGTCTTATTTTTCAGAAGGGTCCTGAACATAGAGTGATATCCCATTTTTTAGGAGGGTCCTGAACAAAAGGTAAAATTCCATTTTTCAGGAGGGTCCTGAACATAATATAATTTCTATTTTCCAGGAGGGTCCTGAATAGAAATTAAAGAACCATTTTTCAAAAGGGTCCCGGACATAAAGTAAAACCCCATTTTTCAGGAGAGTCCTGAACAAAAAGTAAAATCCCATTTTTCAGGAGGATCCTGGACAAAAAATAAAATCCAATTATCCAGGAGGGTCTTGAACAGAAAGTAAAGTCTCATTTTTCAAGGGGGTCCTGAATAGAAAGTAGAGTCCTATTTTTTCAGGAGGGTCCTTAACATAAAGTAAAGTCCCATTTTTCAGGAGGGTCCAGAACAGAATGTAATCCTATTTTTAAGAAGGATC
>NW_025886017.1:0-3651 GCF_002878395.1 Capsicum annuum
CTCAAGCCACCTGTTAACACCTAATTTTGCTCTCCATGCTTAAAATTAACGTGTTCAGGCTTCTTGATCGTTAAAGGGCACAAAACACATTTTTTCACACATTTTTTTAATTGTTGACAAATTATTGAGAATCATCCTTACTTTAGAATTTTATCAATTTAGTTTTCATATTTTTTAATTTTTATAATTTATTGATAATTCTCAATATATTAGAATTTTTACCGATTCATTATCATTTTCAACATTTTTTCACAAACATCTACACACGTACCTGACACGACATCACATTTTACAATATTTTAAAATTAACTATATTTTTTATTTTTTTTAATATTCTTTATATTTTTTTGTAATTACAAATCAATTCCTACACTTTGCACAGTCCTCAAATGCTAAGTCGGATCAATTATTTTTACAAAATATAATAATTTAATGTCTTGTCAAATCCGACAATGACTACACAATAATGACTTATCATATCCTACAATGACTACACATAATGTCTTCTCACATTTGACAGTGACTACTCAATGACATTATCCTTTGGATAATAACTTTGTACATTGGGTAAAAGGATGAAAATTCTTTGGTCAATAACTGAAGGTCCAAAGGGTACTCTCAAAGAGAAAGTAGGGACACCCTTTTATCCCTCGAAAAATAAGGGATGTCCAGGTTTATTATAAATAGTTAAGGGTTGGAAGACAAATGAAAAAAATATATTATTCATCTTCTCTCTTTCTCTCAAAACACATTCACCCACACAAACTCAGATTTTTTTTATTTTTTACTCCTATTCCACATATTTTTTCCTTTTATTCTTTCACAAAAACACACAAACACACACATAATACACACAAACACACGGATAATACACACACAAAACACAAAAAAGAATACAAAGTCTCTTCTTCCTGGCCAACCATCGGTGCTCCGGCCAACAAGCTCCGACGAGCTCTAGATGTGCCTTTTTCCTTCTCTCTCACCGCTGCTCGAACGTCGGAGTACGACAAAACAATGCTCCACAACCTATGCTCCGTCCTATTTTGTTGCGCCATGCCGGAGTTAACCACCGGCGGGCGGGCTTCGAGCTTTCATCCACCAAGCAAACAACACGCTATCGCTGGTGAAACTGCTCTACTGGCGAGCCTTCCAGGAACTACGTGACCTCTACCATTGCACCGCTTCTATTCCAATCTCCCCTTTCCCTCCATTAGTTATCAAAAAAATATCCAGATTCGGTCGTACTTTATTTTTCAGCATTGCATTGGTGATTGTCGTTGAAGCAACAGCAGTCATTGTCTCTTGTTACACTAGTCACTTAGTAGTGTATTTATTTCTACAGATTTGGTCCGTTTATGGTGCTCTAAGAATTTTTATCTCTCTATTTTGGGGATCTTTTGACATTTTTGGTGACATTGAATTTTTCGGCAAGGTTCTTATTTTTTAGTGATTATCATCCCTTTTGTTGAGTGTTCTATAATTTGCTAATTATTTTGCTACTATTTGGATTATCATTTTATATTATCCCATTAGTTTCATGTTGATCGTTGACTGAAAAATCTTA
Source organism: Capsicum annuum (assembly GCF_002878395.1). Taxonomy (NCBI): domain Eukaryota; kingdom Viridiplantae; phylum Streptophyta; class Magnoliopsida; order Solanales; family Solanaceae; genus Capsicum; species Capsicum annuum. Next base: position 1,565 of record NW_025886017.1, read on the forward strand.
ATCTGGTGACTTGATTCATGGTTTGTTGTGTTTCCATTGGTTTACTATTGTTTTGCACTGTTTGGGACTGATTTAGGATTTTCTTTTTCTCCATTTTTTTTTACACTGATAATGAACAAGATACCATATTTATGGCCAATGACATTATCTATCCGTTGAATTTTTAGGCCACCCCATTACAAAAGAACAACTTTATTTTCTCAAATTTATTCTTTTATATCAAGGGTCGATACTTGGCCAATGACATTATCTCTCCCGTCAGATACTTGAGGTCATCCCGTAACAAAAGACGGATTTTTATTTCTCAAGTTTACTTATTGTATGTCAAAATAAATACATGGGCGATGAAGAAATTCTCCATTGCTTGTCGAGGCTTTCCCAAATAAAAAGACGGATATAATGTAAACAAACTATGTCCTAAATGAATAAACTTGGATGGTAACAAAATTTTTACATTCTCCCGGCAACACAAAAGGTTTTACGATTAGTATCTTGGTAAAGCGATTTAGGATGACCGATAAATTGAGCAACCATTTCACAGCCATGACGTATCTAAAATATGATCTAAGCCCACGCTTTAACAAAAAATCTACTTTCTATATATTTATATACATACATGTACACACACAGTTCTTAATTTATTTTAATTCATTAGTAACGTATTTGTACAGGTTCTCAAAAATACTCATGAAAAATAGTGTTCAAAAAGAGTTTGAATTTATGTTTATATTTTCTCATATTATAATTGTACAAATGTCAACTATAGTAAAACTTTACTGTTGGGACATCGGGCAGGGATGTTCTTTGTTCACATAATTCTCATCGTGTATTTAGGCAAAACTTAGGTCGTTAATATTTACACAAACAAATAATATTAATCAATCAATTCACAGATTTACATCATAAACACTATATGATCTTTCTTTTGAAGTAAAATCTTTATTTCTTCCTCCATAATTTCGATAAAGTAGGTAGTATTATTTGTAAAAAAATATTTTTCTTGTTATAGTACATGAAATATACTTTCTTTTAACATGTCACAAAATATTTTTCTTTTCGTATGAAATTTATTCATACTCTTTACATATTTTCATAACACTAAGTTTTGTTATATACTTAATAAACATACATTTTCACATTATTTTAAATATTTATATTTTTTAAAGAATCATTTTTTACCTCCTCCCTATTCGATAAAATTAGTCTAACCGAGTACCACATTTGTGGATTCTGAAGGCTGCCTAACCCTTTTTCTTCGGAATAATTTAAACCCTTACCAATAGTCTCAATTGTTTTTTTTGCAGACTACAAAACATTAGCCATATGTTTTAATAAATAAAAAGTTTCCTTATTTTTCTTAAAAATAAAAATAGGTGGCGACTCTGTACAAAATTTTAATTCTTTTAGAGGTCATAAGTGATGTTTTGTTTAACCATAGACGAAAAACAGGGCATGATAGAATGACGACTCTGTTAGGGATACAACAGTTTCTAACCATGATATACTCAATATTTCGATCAAGGGAGGTATTTTTATATTTTCGCATATAAGTAAATTCTTTGATTCTTTATCTTTTTATTTATAATTTTTTTACATTATTTGTACGAATTAATTTGGTTTATCAATTCTTTGATTCTTTACTTATTTAATACACTATATTTGTACATTGTAAAAATTTCTACACATATTTTTTACTTTATTTAATAATAATCACAATTCCATCGAATCTTTGACCGTACACTTGACACACTGAGGTTCATGCGGGGGTGTCTTACACTCTCCCAAACCTTCTTTGAATTCCATAGTTTCAGAGTTGGTGCATTTAGTTTAGCTCACCTTCTCAGAATTATTCAGTCCAACTCTCAAACTATTTAGAAAATTCCTACTCTGAAAATAAATCACGTTATGTACAAACTCATAAAAGGTTTGAACTACATTTTGACCTGATTCTTGTCCCGACAAGATACTTAGGCATCTCTGTATTAGGGTTCGGTCTCCTTACTGTTCAAAATAATTTCTCTGGTATTCAAACTTGGGTAATTTTTTTTTGAAACAGTTCAAAGATGCTCCTCGAAGGTATTCAAAGA
>NW_025886018.1:0-1840 GCF_002878395.1 Capsicum annuum
AATCAGGTTAAGCGCAGTCAGGAACCTAATCATTTTGAACCTATGATATGACATTTCATAGCACAATAGAAAAAGTGTGCATCAGTACTTTGAATGTATTGGTATACGAAATGAGGTAGGCTGATCTACATGGGTTCGTATGCATGAACAATAACTAACTGAATGATATAAATATATCTGAATGAGAGTACATGAATAACTTAGAATGCAATAAATACTGAGTATGCAATACTGTGAATGAATTGGAATTCCATACGAAGTTTACATAAAATTGTTGTTGTTTATCAAACCCCACATGTTCTAATATTGTTATTCACTGATTTAAATTATGATTAAGTGTTATTGATGTCGAAATAACGCTATTACTCCAAGTTTTATACTATTCCCATGATTAGCTTAAACTATGAATACCGAGTGTTATATGAAATTCCTACGAGAATGAATTTTGAATAAATCCTTTCATGTTATGTCACCAGAGTCTAGTACTATTTTTTATTACTATTATTGAGTCCTTGGGGTTATGAATACCCAAAAACTTAGTTTTTTACTTAGTCTTAGTATCTTCAGAATAGTTCAAAATATGTTATGAGCATTATAATATCAATTAGTCATTATAATCAGTTAAACTCAGAACAGTTCAGTATTCTGAGTCAGTTCAGTTGGGAGTAGGATTTAACACCGACTAAGTGCAGGGATGATGGCTTACCCATCAGATAGGAAGAGTCATTAGTAGCAGCCCATGTACTTCAAAACTATGTCCAGCGTAGGATATGAGAAGTCACCTGTCAGATTAGTGTTTACTACCTCTTTAATGCCCTGACTCTGTACCTCGGACATTACACGATGCTTACGACCCCAAAAGATCATAAGCTAACCCATGACCGGTACCTACTGTAAGCACTAAATGATAATACTGAAATAAATGCAAAAGTTAGGCAAAAATTCCATAAGGTTCATAATCTGAATACTGAACATTTAAAAACTAAATACTGTCTGAAACTAGTCTAGTCTAAAGAGCCTCTAGCTGAATTGTCTTAATATGGAGTTGATGGAACAAGCCCCCAACTAACTTCGATTAATAAAATACTGAATCTACTAAATTACTAAAATGAATAATATCCTCAATTGGATGAGGACTCACTACTTAATCTATTTCTGCTAACCGAATCAGGTTAAGCGCAGTCAGGAACCTAATCATTTTGAACCTATGATATGACATTTCATAGCACAATAGAAAAAGTGTGCATCAGTACTTTGAATGTATTGGTATACGAAATGAGGTAGGCTGATCTACATGGGTTCGTATGCATGAACAATAACTAACTGAATGATATAAATATATCTGAATGAGAGTACATGAATAACTTAGAATGCAATAAATACTGAGTATGCAATACTGTGAATGAATTGGAATTCCATACGAAGTTTACATAAAATTGTTGTTGTTTATCAAACCCCACATGTTCTAATATTGTTATTCACTGATTTAAATTATGATTAAGTGTTATTGATGTCGAAATAACGCTATTACTCCAAGTTTTATACTATTCCCATGATTAGCTTAAACTATGAATACCGAGTGTTATATGAAATTCCTACGAGAATGAATTTTGAATAAATCCTTTCATGTTATGTCACCAGAGTCTAGTACTATTTTTTATTACTATTATTGAGTCCTTGGGGTTATGAATACCCAAAAACTTAGTTTTTTACTTAGTCTTAGTATCTTCAGAATAGTTCAAAATATGTTATGAGCATTATAATATCAATTAGTCATTATAATCAGTTAAACTCAGAACAGTTCAGTATTCTGAGTCAGTTCAGTTGGGAGTAGGATTTA
>NW_025886019.1:0-2765 GCF_002878395.1 Capsicum annuum
TCAGTTAGATCCTATAATCACTATTGAATGCTGACTAAGCTTGTAAAGAACATAAATAACAATATATATAAATACATAAGATACAAATAATATGTACGTGGGACAAATATGATATATGCTTAAGTTTCACATATATCACATTTGTATTGAATGACTTTTATGAATGTGACAATCAATGAGAAAAATTATGTTTTATGTTACATAACCTTTTTAGTGTATGTAATGGATATTACATGAAAAACAATCAACGTAAATGTTGAAAATAAATTAATTGATAGTCGTTTGATGTCAAATAATTATTCGTTGCAATAAAAAAAATTGGTATTAATCATGATTGATATTGGTGTTTGCTTTCTGGCAGAAGAAGATGAAGAACATTATATAAATACTATCTTAAATATCAAAACTAAAGTTTGTTCATACCAACAATCTTATACAAAGAGTAATGAGCACCAATAAAAATCAAGCTACAATATTCATGTCAAATGTTACTAATTGCAGAATCGAAAAATGTATAATTTGATGTAGTTGATATCAAATTTAATATCCATCTGATGCGACTTATTTCATATCAATTTCTTTCAATACTGTAAAATACGAAAACAAACGCTAAAGTAGCATAACATTAAATAAATACTATATAAATACAAAAAATAAAACCAACAATCTTAGAAAAAAAATCAGTAATGATCGAGCACCAAAAAGTTAATTCAAATCATTAACTATTTTAGAAAAACAAACGGTAAATAAAAAAAATGATTCAATATCAATTTTGTACCAATTTAATACAAAAGAAAAAATATTTGTAAGTTCGTGTGTACTGTTATAGTCCATGAATACAACTTTGTTAATACCACATCATGTACATGCTTACTTGAAAAAATAAAAATAAATAAAGATCGGGGATGACAGACATGATCACTAAGTGAGAAAATAACATATAAATGACCAATTATTCGGCAACAAGTACTAAGAATTCATTGATATGCATGTTGAAATGTGAATTTTTAAGAAGAAGCTACTTAAATGGTGTACAAAAACTTGATGAACTAAAAGTTTGTATGCTTTTTTTGTAAGATGAAAGTTATCCCAGAAAACATAATCAGAATCATCAGAACACAGATGCTCATGACTCTAATCTGCAACTTCTATTTTCCCTATCCCATAGCATCCCTTGTTTTCAACTCCAATCAAACATGTCACAACAACACAAAAAAATTTCTTGATCTATAACATTTTCGTTCTTGCATATATTTTTCCCATAACTTCGTCGAAAAGCAGAACAAACCCGGAAGCTACAAGCTAATGCCCACATATGGAAGCTTTAGCAATTTTATCTTTTTTATCCAAAATAATAACATATAAAATATGCCAGTGTTGATGTTTAATAGAACGACAAAGGAGGGAAGAATGAGTTGAAGACTTTTATTGGTAGTTGGTAAAAAGTTAAAAGATATTGCGTATGAATTCACCTGAACAGATACCGTAAAACGTGAAATTCTGTATAATAAAGTTAAAATAAGGGAAAAAGAAGTTAAAAAGGTAAAGAGATAAAGAATTCTATTGGTAATTAAAGACAGTAAAGTATAAAAAAGTGTATAATTAAGTTAATTATTCAAGTTAATAAAAAGTATAAAGTCAATTCCTAACTTTAAAAAATATATTTACCATATATAACTCCTTAAATTGTGAACAAACTTTGATATTTAATTATTAAAAAAAATATTGATACCTTAATTTGCCATAATTATCCAAGATCGTTACTTAAAAGTGATAAATGTTTAGTGCTAAATATAAGGAAATAATACAAATATTAAATATTATAAAATTTATTTTCAAAAATTTAATTAAAATATATTTTTTTCAAAAGTTGTTATATGTTGTAATTATTTGTTAAGTCTAGTAATTAATGAAAAGTTATGCCATAACTTGTAATTAACAATCTAAAAAGTTTATTTGGGATAATTTTCACTAATTTTATTAACTTATTTCAAATTTTGTCTTTATCAATGTTAATAGGCTACTAAATTTTAAAATTATTTTTTATAAATTTTTTATTTAAATAGTAGTCAACTTAAATTCATTTACTTCTCTAACAGCCAAAAAGTTACATGTTCGAAAAATGATCAATGTAATAGGTCACATTTTGTATTCAAAATATTTATTATTAATTTGCTATAATCATAAAGCTTATGAAAACTCAAATTCTCAAATATAATATATTCATGAAATTTACTAATATTTTGCTAAAGAGAAAGTTTAGTTAAAAATAACCTCATTTTTCTTATTCTTATTTGACACAAAATATTGGAGTACTAGAATTATGCTTTTTTCTATAGGTTTTATAATTCTTCCATAGCTGTTAGCTCTTCTCCATCTTGAGTATATGGGGTGTTTAGTAGTCCATAATCAAAACAGGTTTTAACTAGGCTTGGGTTAGTTTTGGGTAGTGCGATTAGTTTGTTAATCCTTGTAATTTTTGGGTTATATAGTTGGTATTTGGTTCTTTGATGTCTGTAGCTCTGGGGTTGTGGTTCAGAAAGGTTTGTACTCTGTATATATTTTCTGTGTATTTCTGGGCAGTGTAGTTGTATACTTTTTTGTCTTGGTTTAGGCTATCTCGGTATGTGTTAACTTGTGGGGGTATGAATAAATGGTCTTTTTGTGTTTTTGGTGTAAATGATTTTTCAAATATATTATTCATATTTATATTCTGGTATCTTGGTTTATTAACTCCTTTGCTTGTACCTGCAGAAGTAGATTGA
>NW_025886020.1:0-2141 GCF_002878395.1 Capsicum annuum
AGTTATCCGCTAAATTTAGTAAGTACAAATTTTGGCTAAGATCAGTAACATTCCTTGGTCATATTATTTTCGATGATGGAATTAGAGTAGATCCTCAAAAGACTGAAGCAGTAACAAACTGGCCTCGCCCTGTTTCTCTATTAGATATCAAGAGTTTCTTAGGTTTGGCTAGATATTACAGATGGTTTGTTGAAGGATTTTCTTCTATTACATCTCCTATGTCCAGATTGACTCAGAAGAAGGTCAAGTTTCAGTGGCCAGATTCATGTGAGAAGAGTTTTCTAGAATTGAAGACTCGACTCTTCACCTCAGCTCCAGTTAGCCCTTCCAGATGGTTTAGACGATTTTTTAGTTTATTGTGATACATCTAGAGTGGGTTTAGGTTGTGTCCTCATGTAGCATAGTAAGGTCATAGCCTACGCCTCAAGACAGCTTAAACCCTATGAAAAGAATTATCCTACTCATGATCTTGAGTTAGCAGCCGTAGTATTTGCCTTAAAGATTTGGAGGCATTATCTCTACGGAGTTCATGTAGACGTCTTCATAGATCATAAGAGCCTTCAGTATGTCTTTTCTAAAAAAGATCTCAATCTTCGTTAAAGAAGGTGGTTAGAGCTCTTACAAGATTATGACATGAGTATTCTCTATCATACAGGCAAGGCCAACGTAGTGGCCGATGCTCTCAGTAGACTGTATATGGGTAGTATTTCTCAGGTTGATAATAGCAAGAAAAAGTTAGTCCAGGAAGTACCCCAGCTTTCCAGACTAGACGTTCGCTTAGTTGGCTCTTCAGAGGGTGGTGCATGTGTTCAGAGTAGTTCAAAATCATCTCTAGTTTTTGAGGTGAAAGAAAAGCACGTAGGGATCCCAGCCATGTCAAGTTAAAAGTGTCAGTTCAGAATCAGAAAATAGATGTTTTCTCCTGGGGAGAGATGGTGTTATTCGTTGTCAGGGTTGTCTTTGTGTTCCAGACGTAGATTACATAAGGCAGCAAATTCTTCCAGAAGCGCATGGTACGCTACTCTATTCATTCAAGGGACACTAAGATGTACCACAACTTGAAGGAAATCTATTGGTGGAGTGGGATAAAAAGAGATGTTGCAGAGTTTGTGGCTAAGTTCTCCATATATTAGCAAGTTAAGATAGAGCATCAGAAGCCTAGTGGTCCTATGCAGAAGTTCAGTATTCTTACTTGGAAGTGAAAAGTTGTAAACATGGACTTCGTGATGGGTTTGCCTCGAACTCATCATCAGCATAATTCAGTTTGGGTCATTGTAGACAGCTTTTTCTTCCAGTTCATACCTCTCATTCAGCCGAGGATTATGCAAATCTCTACATTAAGGAGCTGGTCAGATTACACGGTGTTTCGTTGACTATTATCTCAGACAGAGGTACCCAGTTTACCTCTCATTTTTGAAAAGCATTCCAAAAGGGCTAGGTACCCAAGTTCATATCAGTACAACCTTTTATCCTCAGACAAATAGTCAAGTAGAAAGGACCACTCAGAGTTTGAAAGATATGCTAATGGCATGTGTAATTGATTTCAAGGGTAGTTGGGATGACCACTTGCCTTTGATTGAATTTGTATACAACAATAGCTATCATTCCAGTATTCAAATGGATCCATTCGAAATGTACATCTCCAATCGGTTAGTTCGAAGTTAGTGAGGCCTCAATCATAGGTCCTGACATAGTATTCGACGCCTCAGAGAAAGTTCAGTTAATTAGAGAAATACTCCGGGCTGCTCAGAGCTAACAGATGTCTTATGCAGATGTTCGTAGATGAGATCTCTCCTATAAAGGGAGTAAAAATATTCGGCAAGATGGGAAAGCTTAGTCCCCGATATGTCGGTCCCTTCAAGATTCTCAGTCATTTCGTCAAGGTAGCTTATAACCTCGAATTTACTTCATATCTAGCCTCAGTTCATCCAGTCCTTCATGTCTCTTTTCTCAAGAAGTGTATAGTTAACCCATCAGTCGTAGTCTCTATTCAGAGCATAGATGTTCAAAACAACCTCTCTTATGAAGACATTCCAGTCGAAATCCTAGACTATCATACTCATAGATTGAGGTACAAAGAAATCCCTCTAGTTAAAGTTCTTTGGCGAAATTAGTCCATAGAAGGAGCTACTTGGGAAGCA
>NW_025886021.1:0-2486 GCF_002878395.1 Capsicum annuum
TATAATTTATGTGTGGCTTATACTTTTCTTGTATAGTACGGGGTGGAAATGATGTCTTTTCCCTACTTCTTATGCATGAAACTTTCATCCTATAAATATTGTTTAAGCACTCAAAACTACTTTTTCCTTGAAAAACACTTGAGATACATTGATCAAATAGTGAAATCACCAATTCAAGAATAGAAGAGCAACATTCTTGAATGCTACTTGTTTTGTGGCTTATTTGAATTTTGAAGATAGAGTTGTCACTTGTTCTTCCGTTTGCTCGTGGGAGAGACTCCAACTATCTTTAAGAAATGTATTATCATACCTCTAAGCCAAACAAGTTTTATTTTGAATTTCTTGTACAATTATCATTATTGTTCTAACAATTTGAAGATACTTGTCTCTATGGCTTCTACATCAATATCAAATAGTATTCCATCTTTGCCTAATCCTAATTTTAAAATATTTAATAGCAAAGACTTTTCTAGATGGCGTGGAAAGATGGAATTCTTTTTAAAATGATTAAAGTTGGCATATGTTCTTGAAGAACCTTGCCCTAATGCTCCTGGTTCTGAGGTAGCATCTGACGAGGCTACTTTGATTAAAGAACAAATTGCCAAATAGCAATATGATGATTATTTGTGGAAGAATTATATTCTTGGAGGAATGTCTAACAAATATTATGATCAATATTATGTTAAATACAAATATGCTAAAGAGATATGGGACACTCTTCAAGCTATTTATTTAGCCGAAGAGGGGAGTTCTACGAAATTTCTCGTTTCAAATTATATGGAGTTCAAAATGGTTGATGACAAGTCAATCACTGAACAAGCACAAGAATTCCAACTTATAGCTAATAAAATTGCTATATCTGGAATTGCTCTTGATGAAAACTTTCATGTTGGTGCTATTGTATCAAAACTTCCTCCATCTTGGAAAGAGTACCGAAGCAAACTCTTACACAAAAAGGAAGATTTGACTCTTGAATAATTGTTGCAACACTTATAAATTGAATAAGAGACACGATGGCGCGATAATAATAGTTTGAAGGAACCTGTCATGAAAGCTCATATGGTTGAAGAAAAATCAAACAAGAAGGAACCTGAAAATAAGAATTTTTCAAAGGCAAAGAAGACTACAAATTTCAGGCGTAATGGTGCCAATTTTAAATCTGGTGAATGCTATCATTGTCATAAAGTTGGTCACTATGCACGTGATTGTAGAATTCTCAAAGCCGAAAAGAAAAAAGAAAAAGCAAATAAAAATAAAAAAGATGATCTTGTGGCAATGGTCACAGAAGCATTTGTAACAGAAGATCAAGTGGAATGGTGGATAGATACTGGCGCAACTCATCACATATCAGGTAACCAAAATTCTTTCAAGACTTATGAATTAGTGGGGGACGGTAAAATTGTATATATGAAAAACTCCTCCTCTACTAAAGTTGTGGGAAAAGGAACTGTTGAACTGAAGTTTACTTCTGGGAAGATAGTTACATTGATGGACGTATTGCATATTCCTGATATTCGAAAGAACTTGGTGTCAGGTACGCTTCTTTCGAAGCATGGGTTTAAAATGGTTTTTGAGGAAGATAAGTTTATTTTATCTAAAAATGACATGTTTGTTGGAAAAGGTTATGTTGCAAATGGAATGTTTAAAATCAATATTGAAAATGAAAATATTTCTACTTATCTTGTGGAGTCTCTGGACTTATGGCATGAACATCTGGGACATATGAATTTTAGATCCATTCAACTTATGGTGAATAATGGATTAATCAAAGATTATGGAAAGAATCATACTACTAAGTGTCTTACTTGTAATAAATGCAAGATTACTAAGAAGCCCTTTCAAATAGTTGAAAGGACTTCCACACTTTTGCAATTAATCCACACTGATATTTGTGAGATGGATTATTTGTCACGTTATGGAAAGAGGTATTTCATCACTTTTATTGATGACTACTAAAGATATACTTATGTCTTTCCATTAAAAACAAAAGATGAAACATTTGAGACTTTCAAAACATATAAAGCAGAAGTTGAAAATAAATTGAGTGTGAAAATTAAGTCAAGTAGGTCTGATAGAGGTGGAAAGTACTTAAAGTCAGATTTTATTGATTTTTGTGAGAAAGAAGGCATTAAAAAATAATTGACCATGTCCTATACACCACAACAAAATGGTGCAGAAGAAAGAAAAAATAGGACTTTCATAGAAATGGTTAATTCTATGCTTTATGGATCTGGTATATCTGAAAATTTGTGGACTGATGCTTTGCTTTCAGCATGTCATATTTTGAATAGAATTACTTCCATGAATCATGATTTATCTCCATATGAACTTTGGAATAATCGAAAACCAAATATAAATTATTTTAAAGTATGGGGTTGCTTGGCTCATGTTCGATTACCAAATCAACATTTAACCAAGATTATCTATAGAGGAGTAGATTGTGTGTTTATTGGTTATTCACAAACCAGTAAGGCTTATAGATTTTT
>NW_025886022.1:0-3051 GCF_002878395.1 Capsicum annuum
TTAACACCATTAGGTGTTTGATTTATAGGTCCAAAAACTTCATATTTGGAAAGTGAATTTAATTCCGATTGAATTGCTTCTTGCCATTTTGGCCAGTCATTTCTTTGTCGACGTTCTGTGACAGATCGAGGTTCAAGATCCTCACTATCTTGCATGATTTTCATTGCAACATTATATGCAAAGGCATAATCCACTACTATTTTAGATCGATTCAAATTAGTTTCAACATCACTTAAATTTATGAATAGTTCCTCATTTTTTTTGAGTCTCAGGCTCATTAATTGCTCCAGGAATATTAATATTGCTCAAATCTTGAACTTTCATACGAGGATCTTTCGTAGTGTCATCTTGACCATTTGTTTTTCTTTTTCTAGGATTCTATCCTTAGAACCTAATGGTCTGCCACGCTTCAAGCGTGCTTTAAATTCATTAGCTATGACACTAGTGGATGGTGTATTTCATGAAAAGTAATGAAACATGTCCTATTGAATATGTTCCATTTCATAAAGTGAATGTGGTAGCAATATATAATAAATCTGAAAGATGACAATTTACTCTATTTCTTGAATTAAATGTGGTAGCAATAAATTATGTGTATGCCTCAATTTGCTTTTGTAGTAACTATCATAATTTGGTACGCTTAAGGAATGATTAATATTCCATTCATGGGGAATGAGAAGCTTATTAATGCAATGTGAACTTGATTGTGATGGTATCACAACTCACCTCCAAGGCAGAATAACTTAGAAGAGTTATTTTGAAATTTACTTCTAAAGTAGTAAATCTGAAATTTACTAAAGTAAAAGCTGTATGTCATGCTAAACTTGAAGTTTGATAGAATAAAAGTTCATAAATTGACATGAACGATCGACATCCCAAAGATGTGCATACTGAGTATTGAACATATATTGAAGAAATTGAAAATTCTTCATGAACTTTAATGTTGCTTGTTCTCATGATAAGTTGGTTGGACCAACTAATATTGGGATTGGATCCCTTAAAATCTGAAAAGTATAAAAGGTGAATAAGGGCCCGTTCACCTATCATGTGATATCTTGAAAAAATACATCGATATAAGATGATCACTAGTACGTTTATTGTCAACCCGCAGTCTGACATTTATAAAGTGTCTTGTTCAATAAAATTGAGTTAAAAGCATAATTTTTAGATTGTGCAATCAATAAAATTCATCTTGATGATGATGGTTTGACATTGAATGATTTCAAGAAATAGCTAAACCATTGCCAATCAGAACAAAACTTCATGTATTGATCTGGAATATGATATGTTGCATACAATAACACTTGTATGCATTAGACCAATAAATTATGCCCTCTTAATTAGTTCAAGATTGGGAACTAACTATTCCATATAATAGTTTGATGTGCGGTATACGATTAATGAATATACCATGATGCACAAAGATTGATTCCTCAAAGAAGATGGAGGATGTACGTTATTTTTTCTAACATAAGGGGGAGATTATAAGCAACTATGAAATATGTTAGAAATTATCATCAAATCCTCATTCAAAAGATAATTCAAGTCAAATGCCGAATGCATATCATACTAAGCTACAAGTACGTACTAATTGTTTAACTATTGAAAAATAAATTATTTTTTTCTCCAGTAAAGTATTAAGGTATTTGAAAAATTGTGAAATTTTGAGTTGGACATACTTTATTTAATTGCTTAGTAAAGGGTGATTAAGCAATCCTTATAGTATAAGCTTTCACTTTGTACAAAGATTTAATATATATTTTATTTGGTGTATGTCATTTTATTTAAAAATATGAATAATTTTCAAAGTAAGCTGTCCAATTATGAAGTATCTGTCTTGTACTCAGAAACTAGGAGTAAATTTTTCCTATAAATAGAAGGGCTTCCTTCATTGTAAATCACCCCTCAAGAGAAATAAGAATTACTCTCTCTATTCTCTCTACTTTTCTTCTTTATTCTTTCTAGTTTTACAATATGTTATCAGCACGAGACTCTACCATCTCAAATTTGAAGGCTAAGGCTAAGGTATTATTATTTTTCTTCCTCTTTTCATATGTCTAACAATCTTACGAAGTGTGAGTTCGTTGCCCTTTAAAATTCGGGAAAGAAGTATATTTCATGGGTACTGGATACTGAAATCCACCTAGATGCTATGGGTCTTGGAGATGCCATAAAGAAAAAAAATACTGAATCTAGTCAAAATCGTGCTAAGGCTATGATTTTCTTGCGTCATCATCTCGACGAAGTACTGAAAATTGAATACCTTACTACTAAGGATCCACTCGTATTGTGGAATATCCTAAAAGAAAGGTTTGACCACTTAAAGATGGTCATCCTCCCGAAAGTACGATACGAATGGATGCATCTAAGGTTTCAAGACTATAAGTCTGTTCATGAGTACAATTCTTCCATATTCAGAATTTCTTCTCAATTAAAACTATGTGGAGATATAATCAATGATAACGATATGATGGAAAAGACACTCTCCACTTTTCATGCCTCGAATGTGCTATTATAGTAGAAATATTGAGAAAAAAGTTTCAATAAGTATACTGAACCGAGTTCTCATCTTCTCGTGGCTGAACAAAATAATGATTTATTGATGAAAAATCACGAGAATCGATCTACTGGATCTGCATCACTCCCTGAGGTAAATGATGTGCATACTCACCATGCTAGGCGTGGAAAAGATCGCAACCCTGGTCGTGGACGTGGACGTGGTCGTCGTTGTGATGACCAAGAAAGAAACCCTATTCCGAGTGTTATCATTCATCGAACAAAAAGAGAAAAAAATGAGAAACGTGAAGTAATTACTTATTTTTGATGTGGTGGAAAAAGACATTATTCACGTGACTGTCGTGCTTTGAAGCACTTGGTTGGTCTTTATCAAACATCACTAAAGAAAAAAGAGAGAATTCTGAGGCTAACTTTTTCTCTGAAAATAATGTTGACATCAAAAGTTTGGATGTAGCAGACTTCTTTGAGCACCCTGAAGAAAAGATTGATCACTTGATTGGTGATGGTTCCGTGAATATGGAAGAATGAACTATT
>NW_025886023.1:0-2715 GCF_002878395.1 Capsicum annuum
AATCCATCCACTATTCGTGTGGATTCCCTACCAAGTTGTATTCCGTGAACATAGCACACAAATCATCATATTCTTTGTTGGACTCAATCATGTTATCTTGGTCCTTTTTATTGCCTTTCATCGGGGCTCGACAATCTGTAGACTTGTGGCCATTTTTGCCACAATTGAAGCATTTTCCCTTGAACTTTTTCTTGGGTTGATTGCTTCCATGTTCAACTTTCTTTCTTTTCTTTGAGTTGTTTTGGCCATCTTCTACAATATGTGCTCCAGTCATTGTAGAATTTCCCTTTGACCTTCTTTCGGTAGCTTTATTGTCCTCTTCAATACGAAGACGGACGATAAGATCTTCAACGGTCATCTCCTTGCGCTTATGCTTTAAGTAGTTTTTGAAGTCTATCCACAAAGGTGGTAGCTTCTCAACTATTGCTGCTACTTGGAAAGCATCATTCACAATTAAACCTTCTGCTAGGAGATCATGTATGATGACTTGTAACTCCTGTACTTGAGAGACAACAGATTTGCTATCAATCATGTTGAAGTCCAGGAATCGTACAACAAGAAATTTCTTAATTCCCGCATCCTCCGTTTTATATTTCCATTCAAGTGCCCCCCACAGTTCTTTTGATGTCTTGGTTCCACTATAGAGATTATAGAGGTCATCTTGGAGACCACTCAGAATATAGTTCCTGCAAAGGAAATCCGAATGTTTCCAACCTTCTACAATAACGAAGCAGCCTTTGTCCGAGGTTCCCTCGGGTACCTCGGGATCATCTTTACTAGTGAACCGTTGTAGACATAAAGAGGTGAGGTAAAAGAATATCTTTTTTATCCACAGCTTAAAGTCGATGCCATAAAAATTTTTGGGCTTCTCCGCCGGTGCTATCATTGGCAGAGCATTTGTGCGACTTGATGTGACAATATTATTTGCCCCCATAGACGTTTTCGTATCCATCATTTGAATTTCAGTTGTTATTTTTTCTATCACCACAAGACAGAAAAATTAGTATTTTTCAGAATACTATTAATAAAGTTAAATAACTTTAAACTCTTCTTCTTGTTTCTAGTTAACGATGAAGTTTTTATTACTTCGAATCATCAACCGAGTGAACCTTAACATGTGATGATGATTTTATGTCTGCTAATCATTATTTAAATTCAAGTGGAGTAGAAAGCGTAAGCTTTAATCTCCCAAAACAAGCAATACAAATTCTGTAAGATTATTTCTTAAGATTGTTATCTTCCACAATACGAGTACGTAAAATCTGTATAATAGAATAAAAACTTCAACTCGAGTTCAAGTATGAACAAGAACACAATGAAGTTGACAAATACCCTCAACACAAGATCAAAATGATCTTTACAAGAGGTGTATTTTATATTTTAGAAATATAGATGAAACAAAAATTGTTAAGGCCAAGTCATCTGAATTCACGGACTTTCCTTAAGGAATAATTCCTCTCATTGTACCCGAGGTTATGGAATCTTCCTCCCAGGATAAAATGGCCTTCAATACGTCTATAGAGGTACCTCAAATAGGTAGATTCTTCGAACACACTCACGGTTTGAATGATCACACTTAGAGTATTTTTAAGACAAGAAGAATGTTTTGTAATCTGAAAATTTCTGTATTTTCTTTCTGTTAACCTGTGGATGAAAACCAGGTTATTTATAGCCAAGAGATGCCTCTTATGAAAAGAGACAAAGGTTCATCTAAAAGGTGTTACCTTTTCTGAAAATTCATGTCCATTCGGCCAAACAATGTGACTGTTCCAGAACAGGCATGTCATTTCATGAATAAGTGTGTCAGTTCGATAAAGTGTTGCAGAAGTTTATGAATCAGTGCAAATGTTCACATAAACAGTGCAACTGTTCACGCAAAAAAGTGCTACTGTTCATGTAACAGTGCCACTATTCATGCAAAACAATGCTACTGTTCGTGTAACAGTGCGCTACTGTTCACAGAAAACATTACTGTTACTGTATGCAAAAATTATTAAATGGAGCATTACTATTAGAAATTCGGAACTCAAATAAATTTCGTCCAAAAAGATAGATCTCATCGATCATTTGCCAAATCCAAATCAAAATCCAAAGCTGAGCCGAGCGACGATGACGACGGCGTGAGGCATCTCTATTTTCTTGCCTCACTTATCATGTGGAGTAAGTGTTTATTAATATAAACACTACAAAGTCTCCTTCTCCCACCAATGTGGGAGAATTAGTGGACTTTCCACTTTGGGAGTATACCTTCTAAATTGGTATCTCCTTCCTTCCATAATTTTTCTCCATTTTTCCCATTCACACTTCATTCATTATTGTGAACCCAACAATTCTAACTTCACCTAAAATAGAAAAAACTCTCGATATGGCAAAATTTTATACAGTCACATTGATATATAAACTGCCTCACATTTATATTATTTATTCACCGTTAAGAGACTTGATTTTCCTCTGTGTGGCTGTCAAAGATATTTGATGTCTGAGCCTCTGCCTATATCATTTTGCAACACATACACACAGATCTAATCTTGAAAGCAACTGATATCAAGAACTTACATGCGTGACACACTTTCACTGATATTCTAGTAGATTAAATACTTTCTACTTTTGATCAAGTTTTTTCTGTGAAAAACAAAAAATGTGCAGTAGTCGTATTACTTTTTTTCTTTTGATGAGCCACATCCCATGTAGAACTCCATATGAGATTTATTTCGT
>NW_025886024.1:0-8045 GCF_002878395.1 Capsicum annuum
CTGGCTCCATTCGTGCTATGCCACACTCGATTGCAGGACCCGAAAGGTCACTTTTTCTTTCTCGAATGAGACACCAATTGTATGGGCAAGGAGTTCTGTGGAGCCTAGAGGTCACTTTATCTCTTATCTTAGAGCTCAAAAGCTTATCTCCAAAGGCTGTATATACCATCTAATCTGAGTAAAAGATTCAAAAGTTAAAAATCTTCCTCTGCAGTCAGTCCCTGTAGTGAATGAATTCCCAGAAGTCTTTCCCGAAGATCTCTCAGGGATACCCCCTGATAGGGAGATAGATTTTGGCATTGATGTGTTGCCAGACACTCGTCCTATTTCTATTCCGCCATATAGAATGGCTCCCGCAGAACTAAAAGAGTTAAAGAAACAATTTACAGACCTCCTAGACAAAGGTTTTATTCGTCCTAGTGTTTCCCCATGGGGTGCACCCGTGCTCTTCATGCGAAAGAAGGATGGGTCCCTTCGTATGTGCATAGACTACCGCCAGTTGAATAAGGTCACGATTAAAAATAAATATCCTCTTCCTAGGATTGATGACCTTTTTGACCTGCTTCAGGGTGCCAAGTATTTTTCAAAAATAGACCTTCGTTTGGGTTATCATCAGTTGAAAGTTAGGGAGTCAGACATACCCAAGACAGCCTTCCAGACCCGATATGGTCATTACAAATTTCTAGTCATGTCCTTCGGGTTGACTAATGCCCCTGCAGCCTTCATGGATCTTATGAATAGAGTGTTCCATCAGTTTCTTGACTTATTCGTCATTGTATTTATTGATGATATTCTGATTTATTCTAAGAGTAAAGTGGATCACGCCAATCATCTCCGAGTTATTCTTCAGACCCTTAAGGATCATCAGTTGTATGCCAAATTTTCTAAGTGTGAATTCTGGTTAGATGCTATTGCCTTCCTGGGGCATATTGTGTCCAGTGAAGGGATAAGAGTGGATCCCCCAAAAGTTGAAGTAGTGAGAAAATGGCCCAGACCCACGACTCCAACCGATATTCGAAGCTTCTTAGGTTTGGCGGGGTATTACAGAAGGTTCGTAGAGAGTTTTTCTTCCATAGCTGCTCCGCTTACTAAACTGACTCAGAAAAAGATAAAGTTTGTGTGGTCTGACTTGTATGAAAACAGTTTTAAGAAGTTAAAGGACAAGCTAACTACTGCTCCTGTTTTGACCCTTCACGAGGGTGTAGATGATTTTGTGGTTTATTGTAATACATCCCGTGAGGGACTTGGTTGTGTATTGGTGCAGTGTGGTAAGGTGATAGCTTATGCATCTAGGCAGTTAAAGGTGCATGAGCGTAATTACCCCACTCATGACTTGGAGTTAGCAGCCGTGGTGTTTGCACTTAGAATCTGGAGGCACTATCTCTATGGAGTGCATGTTGATATTTATGCTGACAATAAGAGTTTGCAGTATGTTTTCTCACAGAAAGAATTGAACCTCAGGCAGAGGCGTTAGATGGAGCTTTTGAAAGACTATGATTTGAGTCTACATTACCATCCGAGCAAGGCAAATGTTATAGCCGACGCCCTCAGCAGGTTGTCTATGGGCAGCCTTTCTCATGTAGAAAAAGGAAAGAAAGAGATGGTGAAGGATATTCACCGCCTTGCAAATCTGGGAGAGTGACTCTTAGATTCTAAAGATGGAGGGGTGATTGTTCATGAGTTAGCTAAGTCATCCCTTTGTGCTGAAGTTAAGGAGAAGCAGGTTGAAGATCCCATCTTGATGTAAATCAAGAAAGATATGGGCCAACAAAAGGTTATGTTGTTTGAAATTGGTGGTGATGGTATTCTAAGATTTTAGGGTAGGTTGTGCGTTTCGGATATTGATGGACTGCGGGAAAGAATCCTTGATGAGGCACACACTTTGAGGTATGTCGTTCACCCAGGCTCTACTAATATGTACCATGATCTGAAAACCTTATATTGGTGGAATAACATGAAACGTGATGTAGCTGATTTTGTGTCCAAGTGTTGGAACTGTCAACAAGTGAAGGTAGAACACATGAGGCCAGACGGTACTTCCCAAGAGATAGCCCTGCCTTTATTGAAGTGGGAGATGATAAACATAGACTTCATTACAGTACTTACGAGATCCTGAAACCAGTATGATTCTATATGGGTGATTGTAGATCGGTTGACAAAGTTAGCCCACTTTTTGCCTGTGAGGACTAATTATTCGGGAGAGGGTTATACTAAGATTTATATTGATGAGATAGTTTGGTTGCATGGGGAACCAGTGTCCATTATATCCGATAGAGGTACGCAGTTTACATCTCAGTTCTGGAGATCTTTTCAGAAGTGTTTAGGTACACAAGTGAATTTGAGCACAGCTTTCCACCCTCAAACGGATGGGCAAGCTGAGCGTACCATTTAGACCCTCGAAGATATGTTGAGGTCATGCGTCATTGATTTCAAAGGTAGTTGGCTAGATCACCTGCCACTGGTTGAATTTGCTTACAATAATAGTTACAATGCCAGCATCAAGATGACTATTTTTGAGGCTTTGTATGGGAGGAGATGTAGGTCTCCGATAGGATGGAATGAAGTGGGTGAAACTCAGTTGTATGGGCCTGATCTTGTTTATCAGGCGATGGAGAAAGTGAAGATCATTAGAGAATGACTTAAGACTGCTCAGAGTCGTCAGAAGTCCTATGCCGATGTTCGGAGAAGAGAACTAGAGTTTGAAGTTAGTGATTTGGTATTTCTCAAGGTTTCTCCTATGAAAGGAGTTATGCGATTTGGAAAAAGAGGTAAATTGAGCCCTCGCTACATAGGGCCATATCAGATTCTGAAAAAGATTGGTACAGTTGTTGCTTATGAGCTAAAATTTCCTGCAAGTTTGGGTTCCGTTCATCCGGTGTTCCATGTATCAATGTTGAAGAAATGCATTGGAGATCATTCTCTGGTCTTACCAGTAGAGGGTATCAAAGTGACAGACTCCTTGTCTTACGAAGAAGAGCCCGTTGAAATTTTAGATCGCCAAGTTCAAAAGCTGAGGAGCAAAGAGATACCCTCAGTAAAGGTACTGTGGAGGAATCAGAAAGTCGAAGAAGCAACTTGGGAGTCAGAAGATGACATGAGAGTTAGATATCCCAATTTATTTGCTTCGATGGAGGATGAGACAGAAGGTACTATTCCTATCTTATCTTTCTTAGTCCTTTATTATGCTTGAAATCATGTTTGTCTGTGTCCCGCATCATCATTCGGGGACGAATGATCCTAAGGGGGGATAATGTAACGCCCTGCATTTCGGGCTACAATATAGACCACGATTCCGATGTGTTGATAAACCTCGAAGCCATAAAATCCTATGCCAATATGGCATGTTAATTATTTGTATAGCATGTGAATCCATTCAAGCTTGAATTTAGACCATAGAGGTCCTTCAACTCAAGGACGAGTTGAAACTATTTTGATCGACTAAGTTTAGTGGACGTTATAAATTGTGTCAGCTTCTATCTACCATAACTCTTTGTATATATCGAATTAGGTAGCCTACTATGTTTCAAATGATAGGTCTTCAAGTTAGCTTTCTAACGATATCAATTTTGCTAAAATCCGACACCCGAGCAAGAAGTTATGGCCTTTCAAAGTGATATGTATCGCCTAACCAATCACCCATGGCCACTGGAAAGCATAGGCGATAGCCTAGGCGGCGCCTATGTGATAGCCTAGGCGGAGCTTATGTAAACATAGGCGATAGCCTAGGCGGCGCCTATGTGAACATAGGCGATGGGATGGACGGCGCTTATGTAAAGAATTCAAGTAACTTAAACACTCCGTTGTTGGGGAAAAATGGTCCTTTTCCACCCTTACTTAGCCCTAAAACACGAAATTTAGTTTCAAGGACCCCAAAATACACCTTCATTCATCAAAAGTACTCAAGGATTCTCCTTAGGGTTTTAAAATAAAAACCCAAGCAACTCAAGATTCAACCGGGGGTTTTAGGAACTAATTGCATAGTTGGAATCGTCTCAGCGTAGGCTTCAAGAAGCATCTAATATTTGTAGTAATCGAGGTACGTGGGGTTCAAAAAAAATCTCATGGTCTTTAAAAATTCATGTTTTCAAATGGGGGTTTTGAAATTACAAATATAATTATGTTTTTAAACATTTTATGATATTGATTTGGCCCTTAGGCCTACTCCCAAAGTGATTTGCTATATGATATATATATATGCATGTATTCCGAAAAGATGTTAACTTGAGAGCATGAATGATATGAAATTTCCTCTCTTGATGTGAATTTGTTTTAAATGTTCATATGATGTAAATTGTTACATCTTGAAGAGCATGACATAAAATGTTTTGAGAATTGATATGATTTTGACGTGAACACGAGAAGGTTATTCATGTTGAATAGAATGGTTGAATAAGAAGAATAATGTGATATTGATGGCTTGCAAGTTGGGTATGATGATACCCTACAGAATATGATATGTGATTGAATTAGATGAAATTTGAATGCATTGATTTTACATGAGATAGGTGGATGCCTGAAGAAGGCGTTTGAGTGTAAAGGCTCATCGCTGGAAAAAGTGTTTGCCGACACGGAAATTTGGTACCAGGCTAAGTGATCTTGTGTACTTGACTTTATGTCATTCCTAAATTAGGACTATAGGTAGGAGTCCGGGCTAAGTGATCTTGGGCACTACCATTAGGTCGAGACACCATGCTTCGTGGTCTTGTGTGTCTCTCCCTCACTTATACTCAAATCTCGGCGGCAACCGAGGTTTGACAGTTGGTGTAAATTATGTAGGATATTCCACCTAGCTCAGTTGCATTTCATTGTTGTTGAGAAAATATTGCATTACGCCCATGTGTTTTCAAATGATTTGATATGAAATTATTTTATAATGGCTCTCAACTATATTTTGTAAAAATATTATGTTTTGTTTTGATATCTCTACGTGCCAGTACTTTTATGCTGACCCCCTCCCCTCTCCAACCTCTCAAGTTCAGAGGCCCAGTCTAGGGGTCAAGAGAATCAGTAGATCACTCAGACAGAGTTGCAGAGAAAAGTGGTGAGCCTTCTATGTTTCGGAAGGTCTTATGTCCTGCAGTCCCTTTTTTCTTATATTTAGTTTAGGGATCTACTGGGGACCTTGTCCCAGTTTATATAGAGTTACTTGACTCAGTCATTTGTTAGAGACTTTCTCAGACAGTTGTTTAGAGGTTGATTGATGTTGGGGGAACCTTATTTCCCCATTATTGTTTCTTTTCGTATTTATGACCATATTTTTGAATCATTGTGTTTCTTTCGCATTACTTTGATCATATAAATTTGGTGCATGATTACTAGACAGATAGGGGCATTTTGGGCCTCCATGGTTCGAAATGCTCATCACGGACAGGCCCTGGTTCGTGTCGTGACAGAACATATAACACCTTGTGTAAAGTGATCATAGGTGAAATTCTTGCATCGCTAAATTCTGACACCTTAACTCTATATCCATTGGGAAAAAGATTTTTATTGAAGGTCATATTGTTAGATGCTCCTGAGTCTATAATCCATAAGTCATTACTTGTTTTAAAATATTTGCATATAGGATGGTCAAAATCAATAGAGGATGAGCAAACCACAATACTTGCAAGGCTACTAGAACTTGAAACCAGATTTGCACCAGTATTGGAGCCTTCTCCTATATACCCATTCTGAAATTGCTGCATGAGAGTCATTAGTTGTCTAAACTGTTTCTTTGTAATGCTGTTATTGACCTAGTCCTCTCCTGATCCTGTGGATGCATCATCTGGCGATCCATGAACATTAGCAATGACTCTCTTTCCTTTGTAGTTGTTGTTATGTCTATAATTTTAAGATCCAACATTGTATTAGTTACTATTAGGCACACTTTGTCTGGAAATCTAGTCATTGCTTTGGTTTCTCATTGAAGTTGGATATCCATGTAGTTTATAATATTTTTCCTTTGTGTGTCCTAGTCTTTTGCAGTAATCACACATGATTGTAATTCTACCACTTCCTGAATACAAGTTTGGCCTCAAAGGACCTCCTCCATAGTTGTTTCTTGAGGAGCTCTTAGCTGAAAAATTTGTCTTAAGACCTCTTCCCATGGAATTCCTACTGTAATAAGCATTGGTATTAAGAGAGGTGGACTCAATCATCAACTGACCAGTAGGTCGACGTTCTCTTTGCTTTTCTTCTTGTATCGACAAAAAGAAGGACTGCGCTATAGATGGTAAAGGATTCATCATGAGAATGTTTCCCCTTACTACATTATACACCTCATTCAATTCCATAAGAAATTGGATTAGTCTCCTGTCTTTCACTGCCTTATGTAACCCTTCCTTTGCTCCACACTCACATACACAACTGCACTGATCCTTGGTACTGAGAGTATTCAATTCTTCCCATAATTTCTTCATCTTAATGTAATAGGTAGTTATATCCAATGATCCTTGAGTAAGATCATTAATCTCTTTCTGGATTTGATAAAGCTTGGCCCCATTGGTTTGATCGTATCTATCTTCTAATCTCTCTAGAGTTCCACTGAGTCACAAACATATTCCACACTATCCGATATTTCCTTCGACAATGAATTCAGAATCCAAGAAGTTACCATGTCGTCGCATCTTTGCCATTGACAAAAATGAGATGAATTTGCATCTGGTTTCTTACAGCTCCCATCTATGAACCCTAATTTATTTTTCACAGACAGAGCACGCAACACATCTCTTCTCCAGGATCTATACCCCAATCCATCGAATTGTGCCATAACTAGCATCATCGACTATCCGAAGGATGTAGGTACAAAGCATCACTCGCCTCCAGATTTGGAGCAGACGGAGTAGATGTGGAAGTTTCTTCACCATTAATGACATTCGTAGTAACCGCCATTGATATGCAAATTCAATTTAATTAAAAATGGAGCTCAATTCAAGCTAACTTCAGTGAATTTAACCAACAAAAAAATGAAATCGAAATTCGATCAACAACCATCAACCTTTTGCATGTACGGATTGAAAATCGAAGAAAAAAAACTCAGAACTTACAAAACTTGCTTGACAGCTGGACATCACTATTAATCCAACTAACTAACTAATCACTAACAAACTAACTAATCATTAACAAACTAAAATATACAATCTTATGATAATTAATCTCTAATTTCAACAGTATCACATATGTAGAATAGAGGAAGTAATTGGATAATTCAGTAAAATAAATTATACAATTAATATTCCTCGTCGTGATGCTCCCAATTAATAAATTATACCACATTATGGCTCGTATTGAGTTACTCCCTCCATCCCATTTTCTGAGTTGCCTTTCTTTTTTTTTTCATCCCAAAAAAGTTGTCACCCTTTTTTTATTTAGTAACTATTTAAAGACACAATTTCATTTTTATCCTTATTGACCCCTTTTTAATTAAAAATAATATTAGTATATTTTCTGGTAAAGGACAATTAGATAAAAATCATTAAGTCTTCTCTTATTTTTGAAACTCCATATCCGGTGAGCTGGGAACCAAAATATGTCATGAAACTAAAAAACATATCAAAATATGCCATGTTTTTAAAGTGTGACCAAAATATGTTTAACTCTCTTAAAAAGAGAGTTATATGCATTGTTTTTAACGGAAGTAACCAAACGGAGTCAATTTCCAAAAAATGTGCATAACTGAGAGTTATGCATTTTTTTTTAACATAACTCTCTTTTGAAGAGAGTTATGCATTTTTTTTAACATAACTCTCTTAAAAAGAGAGTTATGCATTTTTGTAATTTTTAACTCGTTCAAAAAGTGAGTTATATAATAGAAGTTTAACTTGTTTTTTTCCTTTACGTAAATATAATGAAATTTTTATAACTCACTTTATAAAAACTTACATATTATGTGAACAATTAATTTATCTTTTAAAGTTTTAATTAGAAAGAAGGCCAGCTATTATGAAACGGAGAGAGTAAACTCACTGATTATATGAGTCATGTAGAAATAAAATGCATAACTCACTATTTAAGTGGATTATCCATTATATGAATATAACTCTACAAATATATGAGTTATGTGC
>NW_025886025.1:0-863 GCF_002878395.1 Capsicum annuum
TCTCCTCCTTGTCCAAGTCCGTTTGGTGAGCGTAGGCACTAATAGCATTCAACGTAGACCCTCCAATGACTAGCTTAACCGGCCTCACCTTGGGCCCTGGTCTTCGCTCCAACCCCTACCCCGACCTATAACATGCCCCTAGTCTACCATCGACCACCATAACCACTACTTTATAAGAGAAGTAAATACGAGGGTGCACAAATAGAAAAGGCTAACAAGACACAATGGTAATAACGAATAAATCAATGATGAAGCTTGAAGTTATGACCACTATATGGTAACGAACAAATAGAAATCTACTGGAAAGAATTAAGAATCAACAACGCATGTCAAAAGCAATAAATCTTCAAGAAAGAAACAAGAATCAATAACGTATGCCACAAGCAATAAAACCAATATACTATAACGCAAATGTTGATAAATAACAATCAATAACAAGAATTTAGAAAATAACAACAACAACAATAGAAAATAACAACATGTACGACAAGAAATAGATATGCTAGTCTCAACTATGGCACAGTAATAGAGAAACCGGAACCAGTAATCCAACAAGAACTGTCAAAGATAACCAGACAAGAAACCAAGAGAAAAAAGATTGAAATACAAATATCGAAATAGACGGACGTATCCGCCACCAAAAATCAAGAAACCTAAACAAGATAACTATAGGAGATGAAACAAGTGCACCTGGTTCGGGAAGAAAACAAAGTGGGGGCGTTTTATTGATTTTTTTTTAGGCTGTTATTAATGATTTATCTATTAATTATGTTGTTTTTAATTCTCTGTAGCCATCATTAAGGAAGGTATTCCTCCACTATCATTTTAGTAGATATTGGAAATTATTTCCTTGATATTGGGGG
>NW_025886025.1:963-3149 GCF_002878395.1 Capsicum annuum
GTTGATTAATCCACTAATTGTATCTAAATTTATTTGGCTTTAATGGAAAGATAAGCGGAAAATATTTTAGTTTTTGAGTACTTTAACTCAACCAGTGCCATAGGTCGTAGAAGGAAAACATTAGATTTCATCTTACAACGTGCATAACTAGATCCATCTTCGGGGACCGTAACAGAAGCTTTATGTGAAATAACTTTCATACAACCGATAGGATTTTAGAAATTATATTATCATCATTATTTATTAAACCAGGCAAATAATATAGTCCGTGTGGGCCAAAACTTATATTCTCCAACTTAACACATGTGTGCCATTATGAACTTAACTGTTTAATAGAATTTTCATTATTATGTGCATAATTAGATGCCAAATCCTCCTTTAATTGGAAACAACAGTCGTTATTGAATAGATCAACAAATATGAGGCGATCAAAGTGAGGTTTACAGCGCCCAAGTTGTTTCACACATAAATACACAATAACAACCTTAGTAACTCATTAAACACGTTAGAACCCAACACGATAGACTAGAAAAACACCTAGCTCAAGCTAGTACACTAGTTTTCTCGGTTTACTTCTAAATGATCAATTTGAATCAAAACTTGTGTGGAAACACCATTAAACATTGTAAACACATACATGGACAATTAGATTCACATTTATCTCATTATAAACACATTACTCACATGAATCATCCTCAAAACAAGGCTCAAAACAAGGCTAAAAAGGCTAAAATAGCAAGGCTAGAATGAATAAATACACCCAACATCAGAGGTCGTTGGAAGTTTCATATGAAATAACTTAATAACTTTCCTACAACCAGTAGGATTTTAACAATTTTATTATCACTGTTATTTTTTAAACCAATCAAATAATATAAGCCACGTGGCCAAGACTTAAGAGTCTATGCTCCAAATGTCGAGTCGTGGGGTGGTGGTGGTGGTGGTGAGTCCCAAATCAGCCAACTTAGGGATCCTAGGTCTATAACAGGTACCAAACTCAATTGTCTGCTTCCATTGAATTAATTGCTCACAGTGAAATTGCCTAAGATGAAAGGTACATTTTCTTAATACTACAGGGAAATGGAACGGAAAGATACATTTTTTGTTAAATAGAACAAGATTTGACATTGGATAGTGGTTTTTGAAGTGTGAGACCATCTCATCTAAAATCTTAAGCTGTGAGAGAGAGCACACTTTTTATTATTTATTATATTCTCAACCCCCCCCCCCCCCCACGTGTGGTCCTGATTCTTTTTCATGGGCCAAGCACGTGAATTTTTTTTTTTAATGATGGGTGACAGTGAGATTGGGTCCCAGGACCTCTGACTGCTCTAATCCCATGTTGATGTGTGTCCGTGTGTGATCATCTCATCTAAAAGTTTAAACTGAGCACACTTTTTATTATTTAGTTATATTCTCAACAGTGACCTTTTGTAAAGAGAAACTATTTTTGGCGATAAACATAAATTGGTCTCTTTTATATTTTCCTCTACCTCCAAGCAATATTAATTACGGTGAGGAAGTCAAATCTAATTATCATGCTATGTCTCATTTGCAAATATGATCAAGTTGGTTTCTGTTTTTAATGTCCATTCTTGTCTTGACTACACTTTAAATGAGAAAATAGGGAGTATCCTACATGGCTAGTGCCACCCTTTACGAGGAACAATGAAGTTATTAGAATTCATGTGAAGTAGACCTCTGATAAACTGTTGGGCACCTTTTTCCATCCAGATTCACAATAACTTTTTACTCTCTGGATGCTGAAGTTTTTCTTTTTCAAATTATGTTTGAATGCTTTTGTTACTATCCTTTGCTTTTGAGAAATCATAAGATGCACAAGTAGGAAATAAAACCTTCTTAATCCGTAAAGAAATCATTTCCTACTTGTGCATCATATGAACTGTACTTGCTTACTCCAATGAAGCTCTTCTTACATTGGTTTTAGGTCCTATGGTGTCAAGTAAGGTATTTCTTAATACTAGAGATTATCGTAATGGAAACTAATGTTGTATTTTACTCGTGCATTGCAGAGCATCTCAGTCTTCTGTGGCGAATTCTGGTGAATCTAGTAGTTCAATTCCGCTGCATCCCCAACCGCTTAATGTGGCCCCCATCAGCTGGTATTCATCGACACCAGATATCAATGCTGGTTCAGTCTCAGTTGAAGCTATAACTTTGCCGTC
>NW_025886026.1:0-2977 GCF_002878395.1 Capsicum annuum
TCATTCTAATCAATATTAATTGTTACACGTTATACGTTTATATAAAGAATGGTTTGTTTATTTAAGAATGTACAAATTAGATTATACATTTGTATCATTGTATGAAATTGTGTAATGCTTTATAAAAGTGATTCTGGTAAACTATGTTTGAAAATTTTGTTTAAGAAAATATAAAGTGTGACAACAGGAATATATGTTATGTGTAACATATATTTAACTTATTAATTATTAGTGTAATGCAGTTTTACCTTAAAAGAAAATTTACGTTACAGTAAAAATATTATGTGTTCAAATGCAATGACAATTTATTTTTATTTTTGTTTGTACAAGTTGAATAAAAAGAATATAAGGCAAACTCAAATTAGACCAAGAAAAAGTTTGTATCATAACAGTATTGTGTAAGAAACTACTAATCAATTGCTTCAAAAAAAAAAAAAGACATACATAAAATGTTCATTAACCATAAGAAAGTATTACTGGAAATGTATAACATTAAACACTAAAATAAGAAATAGTTCTTTCAATGCCAACAATTAGAAAACATTGCTACTCTAAAGTAACAATTGCATTTGCTTCAATTTCTTCGATAACACTTTTCCTGGGTCGAGGGGGATCTTCATTATCACTCGTGTACCCTTCATTTGCCTTTTCCACTCCGTAATGCCACAGTAAGGAAGCCTAGTGTGCACGTTGACATGCAGAATCAAACCCACATGAATGAACTTGTAGTCCTTCGCTTAATATTTCTACATAGGCACACACAAATACGCCACAGTCCCTGCTTTGAAAAAAACAAATATTATTAATAATCAGTAAATCAATTCTAACATTATTATACATGAAAAATAAACTATAATTTACTTACAAACTATCAGACGCTTGTTGTGGGATATTTTGCACATAGTCAACATCAAATGGGATTTCATTTACAAGATCAGTTTGCTGAGTAATCTTTCCTTTGTAAGCTTCAAGTGATGGCCAGTCAGTTCGCTCGGTCTTATCATAAAAGCCATTCTCTGACAAGTAAGTTGAAAGCATAACTGCAAGCTTTTGTATTTCAATTGGAGGTTTTTTTTTCCTTTTACTTAACAGTGAGTCATACATACGTATTAATCTTTCCTTCAAAACAATCACAGCCAATACCCAATGAAATTCTTTACCGCAGTTAATTGGAACATATACCTCATCAACCATATACCATAGTAATCCAGCAGGCATACAGAATCCCTGGATTATATTAGCAATAACATCTTCATTTACAATTGAATGCACAAAAGGAATATGTTCACAGCATCACCTATATATGGTGTTCTTTATGTATATGGAGCCATTTTACCCATAAATTATTTGTCTTCCATGTTGTACTCCATACATATTTTGCATTTGCTGCATCATTTCAAGTCACACTGTCCAATATTTTCAGACCTCCTTCCTTCTTAGTTCTGCATATTAAGTTCCATGCTATTAGTCATACTTTATTTGTATGTTCTGCTCCATCCTGCGTTTAGCATTTATTTCTTTCATCACCTTTCTTGGCGGTAAAAAAAAGAAATGACTGTTAAGCTTTTTAGTGTTAAATTACTTTATTTCCTAGATTTATTTTCTAATATTATTATCATTAAATTCAGAATCGATATCTGCAATCCATAGATGATTTTCGTTGGACTCTGCCAGATGATAGTCAAGACCTGTCACTTAGCCAAGAGCAGAATGAGAGAAAGGGTTAGATGCGGTTGGTGGTCCGAGTAGGTATAGGTATACTTCTGGCTTGCCACAAGGAACCTTTCGTGAATTTCATTCGGAACTAGAGGGCCTCGATAACACCCCGGATGATGAGTCAAGGAAGACGATTCTGGCTTTGAAGCAGCAGATAGCTGAGTTATCTAATGAAGCTAATGAAGCTAAGGCCTCACAGGCAAGTGATATGCAGTATGCGGGAATTAACGCCCAATTCGATGCATTACTTGCTTCGGGGGATTCCCTCTTGTCCTGGTGATGCAATTCCCCCTCCTCGACCGCCTCAGTCTCTATCTATTTCACATGGAATATATGGTCTATACAGAGATGTGACTGACGAGCCCAGCAGTGATGAAGATGATGAGGATTATTATGTGGACAATACACCGCTGCGTTGCTAAAGTTGGGAGTTGTGTTAGATAATCTAAACTATAGACTTTATGATGGTTTATTTGAACTATTAAGTATTTTTGAATGCATGAAAGCTTTGAAGTAGTCTAGTCAATAGTACTATTTTATAAATAACTTAACTACTACATTTCTTCGTTCAATTTCAAGGTACTCTAAGTTGATTTTGATTTAGTGTTCATTGGATGAGATATTTAGTACTTGTGTTTGTTGTTTTATTGATTGGTGTAAGCTGTTGGAGCTCGATTTAGTTGATTAGATTGTACATATTATTGAATTGAATTAAAACGGCAGGTATATGTAAAAGATGTTATTGTCATATTTTTTTTATTTTATTTTTTTGCAAAAAAGAGACCTCATGAGGTCGCCTATGTTCTAAAAGAATTGTTTATGATAAAAATAAAAAAATAATAGTCACTTGATGAGGTGTCTTTTAATTATAAAATAAAAAAATAAAATTAAATAGAGACCTTATGAGGTCTCTTTTAATTAAAAAAATAAAAAAATAAAATCAAATAGAAACTTTATGAGGTCTCTTTTAATAAAATAATAATAATTATAGAAAATAGTTTAGAGACCTCACGAGGTCTCTTTTTAGAAAATTCGAAAAATAACCTAGTGACCTCTCGCGGTCGCTTTTAAGCGACCTAATGAGGTCTCTTAGAAAAAGCGACCCATGTTTTAGAGACCATCCATTGAGGTCGCTTTTGGAGTCTCTTTTTCAGGAAAAGAGACCTTATGAGGTCTCTTTTTGCAGCTTTTTTAGTAGTTAAATATACAAGTCAAATTTTATTTTATATATTATTTGATTGAAGATCTGGAAACGAAAAAG
>NW_025886027.1:0-3324 GCF_002878395.1 Capsicum annuum
TTGGGGTTGTGTAAACATGCTATGATATTTATGTCATGTCTATACGATAATTGAGGTGTGAATACATTTGATTGTAATATATCCAAAAGTTTATATATTTTTATATGCATCTTGTTCTCTATATTGTATTTTATGATAATCTTAAGAAATTGGACAAAGAAAATTATATATTTATTTAGATACCATAATTTATGGTCTACAAAACATAGTTTATGGACTATATATTCTAAGCACCAGTAGAAAATTGTCGCATAAGGTTTATAGGGACCAAAAGAACATGCATGTAATATTTAATTAAGGATCAGAAAGTTGGTCGTCAAAAAATTTTTAGGGATCAGATTTATGGTGGTCACTGAAAACCTTTAGGGACCAGTAGAAGAATCTGATTGCTAATGATTTTTAGTGACAAAGCCTATAAGGATGAGTAGCGACTGGAATTTTCTGGTCACTAATGACTTTTAAGGATCGAAAATATGCTTTTAGGGACTAGATATCCCTTCGTTAATAGCCATTTTTCTTGTAGTGTGGACTTACAGGCTATGTGAATAGATAATCCCCAGTCATTTTAGTTTGCATACGATCTTATTGAATCTAGAAAACATTGTTTCAATGTTCTCATTTTCTTCCATTTTGAACTGCTCGTATTCATTGATCAGGGCAGCGATCTTTGACTTTTTGACTTTCGTGGTTCCTTCATATGTTACCTCCAATTTATCCCACATTTCTTTTGCAGTCTCGCATGTTGATATCTTGTCGTATTCTTCTCCACTAACTGCACAAAGAAGTAAACTTATAGCATGTGTATTAGTTTGGATTATCTCTTGTTGTTCTTTTGTGACCTCAAAGTTTTCAAGGTCTTTTATGTCAATTGTTTGTCTTTGTCCTTTGGCTTATCTTTGAGTCCTGGAACTAGCTTTGGTCCCTTCTTGATGACAACCCAAGCTTGGAAGTCATTCGATTGGACAAAGATTCTGTATCTATTCTTCCAGTAGGAGTAATGTTGTCCATTAAAGTATGGTAGCCTCGTGGAGGAGTGACCGTCCTGAAGAAGAGCACCGAGAATTTGATAGTTTGCCATTTGATCTTTTATCGCGTGTAGTTAAGCAATACTATTGGTAAGACCTGCTCTGATACCAATTGAAATTCAATAAAGGGGTGAATTGAAAATTTCCCGTGAGTCGACTATTGGCTCCTCACAGTCGACTCTCCTGCAGATCAGTATACTTCACAAAACAAGTTAGAGTTGAGAAAAACAAGCAAGTAAATAACTGAATTTAAAGTAAAGACACATAAATTTATCCTAGTTCAGAACACCAATGTGGTGCCTACTTCCAGTTCCCTTGGGTTTCAATTGTTTCCTTAGATATTTCAATGTTGGCCTCGATTACAATGATAAGAAACAATATCCGAAGACTTATTTTGTTCATCAGATCTTGTGACACAACTTCAGCTCATATTACAAAGTTGACTCGATCCTATTCTTTATATAACAATTGTAAGCTAAATATTACAAAGCATTGTGAGATTAAGATTGAGACACTTTGAGGTTTCTCCTTAAAGATGCATAACTTTTGTCTATCTTTAATCTTCCTTATTTATAGTCTGTAGCTGCTGCTCTTCTGACACGACCCGACCCGGGGCCTTATCGTAATGAGCATCCCAAGTCCAACCAAGACCAGGGACACATACCCTGAGTCGTATGAATTCCAAAAATTTAAGAAGATAGAGTAATTATCCAAATCTAAACTCTGGGATAGGTCTATGACCGAGACCGACCCAAACGAGTCCAACCACTAGAACCCAACTAATACCCAAACCAAATCGTAAACTAACAACCAAATAATAACCAAGTTCCTGTCCATAACATAATATAAGAGGATGGAACAATCATAAATTTAGTTCAACAGTATCATCCCCAATACCAATGCCAATACTAAGGCTGACACCACTATCGATCCCGCACATTCCAACCCATAGTAGTTCCATAAAAGCCTCTAACTACAAGATAAACAATATCTGGTTGGGACATGCCCCCAAACATATCCAAAACCAATATCCATAAGATGACCAAAGTATATAAAAACATCCATGATATGAAATAGAGCCTTACAGAGTATGAAAGCTCACCACTTTAATCTAATAGTTGATCCCAAATTCGAACACTAAGTAGGAGGAGTGGAATGGTCAATTCCTACATCACGTGGGGATACATCCACCCGAAGATGGGTTAGAGGGTGAACGCTAGAAAAAAACTTAGGATAAGGATAAAATAATGCCAACCATTAAAACCAAGTAAACCAACCATATACATTCATAACCATACACACACATATATATAACTATGCTGGGGAAGGGATCCAGGTTTAGCATGCATTTAAAACTATTAACTTAGGTATGTGTAGCTTAACTTTCCTAGAACCACCCACGGGATATATGGGTCTAGTGTAACCCCTGAACGGGCCCCAATGCGTGTAGCCACACGAACCAAAAATACCATAAGAGTAGGGGATTCCTAAGTACCCTTCGCTTTCAATGATACATATGTACAGTGTACTTAGAGGATTCCCGTGAACCTCATCGTATCATATAAGGTCTCTATGACCAACCCTCATGTTAGCAAACATGAGTTTACATTGTCCGTCCATTGGACTCACACCTTCACGATTAGCTATCACACCTTGCCATTATTGCCCAATTAAAACCATTACCATCCACCCAAACCATTATGCAACTGTTATTAACCAAGCCTATGAGTAGTGGTATCATCATACTGACTATAGCTTGCAAGCAATGCCCTTAGCCAAACCTTAAGGGATTCCCATGTACCCATGATTTCATTACCAAGTTGACTTGGGGGAAACCCATGTACCCCTCAAGTATTTCATTATTAAGTTTGCTTGGGGGATTCCATTGTACCTTACAAGACTTTCAATTAGACCAACTATGACCACAAAAACCTTACCATTTAACCATTCCAAAACTATTTAAACCATTTATACCATTTAGTATAGTAAAAGCATTCTCATGGGCATTTTATCAAACATGTTGGGGGCATAATGTTTCCAAAACGAAAACCAATTACCAATTAACCATTCTCATGCAACCAGTTATCCAAACCACCATTAAAGTATGTAAATACATAATTAAAACATGGGAAAACCATAATCAAGCATTTAAAACCAAAAACCCCAACACATATTTGAAAAACCCAAAGCCATACAATAATCATGCCATGAAAACATTGTATAAGACATGTCTTTAGTTGGAACTATCAATGAGGGGGGAGTAACTTGCCTTAGGTTAGAAGATGATGGAGAGAAATTA
>NW_025886028.1:0-1170 GCF_002878395.1 Capsicum annuum
AAAAAAAAAACAACACATACTCTCACTAAACCATTAACATACACATACTCTCATCCACGTAAAAAGACACCAAGAACACACACCATTTGCACACAATAACACTCACAACATACACACACAGAGAGAAAATCGTGAGTGAGAGATATCTACGAGAGAGAAGGAGATTCGAGAAACAAAAAATAATGGAGAGAGTGAGACGGATCGAGAGAGAAGTACAGCAGGGGTGAGGTTATTCCGGTGAAAATCTCACCGGAACTGTCACCGAAAAACTCTCTCTCTCACCGGGAAACACGTATACGCGGATATCAGTGAGGAAGGGGTCGTAAAAAGGAAGCGGATTGAGAATTTTCGGCTAGAAATAGTTAAACCGGAACAAGGTCGGTATTATCGAGTTTTTTTTTCGATGAAGCTTTCATTCGAATCGGGCTCAATCTCGTCGGAATCGGCCCCCAAGTTCACCTATTGATTTTTCCTTCTCGTTGTTTGAGCGATCCCGTCTTAAAAATCACTGAAACATTCTTATTTTCCCTTCGATATTTGGATGCCATCTAGTCGGTGTCCGCTGTTTGGTCTTCTTTCATCGCCGTTCAGCTAGAGGTAAGTTTTTTTTTCGATGACCGGAGCTCTGGTTATCGGAAGCAGCGACGTTGCTCCGATTCCGTCACTACCCATTTAAGCTTAAGTTGAAATTTTTCGGTGACCGAAGCTCTGGTTGTCGGAAGCCGCGACATTGCTCCGATTCCGTCCCTCCGCTTCGGTTGAACTGTCGCCAGAAAACTGGTCAGAACCCCCTTCCTCCTTGTCGTCGTGAAACCGTCGCTAAACACCGAGAAACAGTGAGGATCATTGGATTTTGGTCCGTCTCTTTCTGTCTCGTCTGAGCTCACCGGAGCTCAAGCTACGTCGGTTAGATCTTCTATCGTATTGATCAGGGTTTTGGGTTCGTCTATTCTCACGCCGTTAGGTAGTACATTCTTAATACCGAGTGGATTTTGCTACTGTGGAGGTTTTCATTCGAGGATTCCTGTCCCGGGTTTTCTTAATTATCCTACAAGAAACGTTCTATCGAAAGGTCCAATTCTACTCTTTTCCTCTTCTATTTTAATGTTTTACTATGCTTCGGTGTTTGGATTAAGCTTCGGGTGTTGTTTGATACTTGTTGGTGATGAA
>NW_025886029.1:0-1033 GCF_002878395.1 Capsicum annuum
AGGAAGAACAATTCATAAAACCTAAAAAATCAATTCTTTAATGGACCACTATTATATTATCAAAACATGCATTTACAACAACACAAATAAATCAATTTCAAATCAAAACTAGCAAAATAAATGGTGAAGTTGAACGGGGTAAGAAAAATATTTGAAATATTTTTTTTGGATAGGGGTGGTAAGGGGTGGTAAGGGGTGGGGATGGTACAGGGATTTAGGGTCGGGGTAGGGGTGGGTGATTTTGAGAGTTGTATGAACATTTCAACTTGAGAGTAAGGTTGAAAGAGAATTTTGAAAAAATGTTTTCCTTACTTTTTGAAGGGAAGTCATTTTCTTTAAATTTGAGAAAAATAAGTTGATTTGAAAAATATTTTTCAAAATATTTAAGCCAACCAAACATGAGAAAATTGAAAAACATTTTCCAAAAAATGTTTTTCTTCATACCAGACACACTCTATAAGGAAGAACAATTCAGAAACCCTAAAAAAATCAATTCTTTAATGGACCACAATTCTATTATCAAAATATGCATTTGTGACAACACAAACTAATTAATTTCGAATCAAAACTAGCAAAATATAATGGTATTAACCATTCCAACGAAGAACAATTCAAAAAAAAAAAATAATCTAAATTTGAATCATCAAAATTAAAAAAAAAAAAAAAAAAGATCAAAAACTTAAAGTGAAATACTGAAATGCAATAAAAAAGATATACAATCAGTTGAAGCTAAATAAATATATGATAAGTGAATCATTGTCCTAATTCAAAGAAATTTTAATTTTTTTTCTTGAAAAAATTCAACAATCGAAAAACGAAAACGTTGACGAAAACGATTGATATATAGCTTAAAATGACTACAAAAGCGATAATATTCACCTAACTATGAAAAATGACGAAGTCATGGGCTTGAACGAAAGAAAATCATCGACGAAAAAATGGAAGAAAACTCATTGGGAGATGCGGGAATATCAGAAGTCAGGAGAGACAAGGAAGGGGGGGGGGGGAATGAGTTTGTGTGTTGTATTTTAAG
>NW_025886029.1:1133-4629 GCF_002878395.1 Capsicum annuum
TAATTACTTTACTCTCTCTCCCTATTAATATACATAACATAGCCGACATATACATAGCATTTTATGTATATGTTGGGATTTTTGTAATATGTTTAGGGAGTTAGAATTTTTTTTTTGTAATATTGAAAACATAAGTTGTGTATTTGTGTAATTTTTAGAAGTCTACTCCGACCCTAGTTACTAAATTAGGATTTCGTCTTTTGCCAATTAAGTTTTAATAGTGTCTTCTTTTACAAATCTTCTCCTTTTACTTGCAGTATTTCCAAAATAATTTTTTCACTTTTATTTTTCTCTGCGTGTTGTTTTTACTTGGCTCATATATTAAAAATAATTATTTTAATTTATTTGTTCAATTTATAAAATTAAGAAAATTTTATAATATTTTTTCTTTCTACCATTAGTATTAAGTAACAACATATAGTAA
Source organism: Capsicum annuum (assembly GCF_002878395.1). Taxonomy (NCBI): domain Eukaryota; kingdom Viridiplantae; phylum Streptophyta; class Magnoliopsida; order Solanales; family Solanaceae; genus Capsicum; species Capsicum annuum. The sequence continues at coordinate 1,558 of NW_025886029.1, forward strand.
TAACAGTAGTCAAATTTAGAGTCTAAATAATCGTTAATAGTAAAATATATCCTTAATTTAAAGTGTTTTTAAGGGATGTGTCAAGTCAACAAAATTGACTAGTAAAAGTGAATGAAGAAAGTATAATTTATCTTCAAACTCCTTTATCTTATGTTGCCAAAAAAATAAAAACTCTTTTCCACTAATTACAGAAGCAAGAAGGAAGAGAAATTGATTATTTGATCAAGATAAAGGGAACAAAAGGTGAAGTTCAATCAGGGTTTCAAATCAATAAATTGGCAAAACAGATATTTAAGGATCTGAATAATGAGTCGACCAAATCTTTCACCATATTTAGAGTAACAGTGGGGTTAAGTGGATCAAATTTCATTAAAATAAATAATAGCAACTACTCTATCTAGGTACCAGATTCCTATAACAATATTTGAAATGGAGATAAAGCTAACACATGATTTATCATGAAAAACTTCTTGCTCAAGGGACTAACAATTTTGACCTATGATGTGTAGGTTTTTCAAACAAACTTCACTGACTTCAAAGAACGATTTAAAATTACAACTCTATAATCTAGGATACTAGCTCTAGACGAGGAAGATGATGCTCATATCGATACGTAGATATTTTGCCATATGCTTTAGCCATATCTAACTTAAGCACTATGTTTCCCCCAATATATGGCCATATCCTCGGCCCTTACTCAAATCTCAAGCATAACATGAACTTTATGTTGAATTTCAACACATACGAAGAGTCAAAACACAACAGGAAAGTTAAAAAGGAATGTGCCTTTAACCATCGTTGTTCAAGTATTGTGGAGAATCCTTTGTCAAAATTTTAATTCGAAAGAGGCAGAGAAAAAATCTTAGAATTTTCTAGCCTATGTCTATCAAAAGTTATGCCAGATTGATGGAATCACAAGCGTATTTATAGGTAATCTAGGGAATCTTAGGCAAATAACTTTAACCTTAGAGACTTTCATAGTTATTTCTTGCCATCAAAAAAATATCATATATGTATAACTTGGAGGAAAAGTAAATGACTAATTTATTACTTTACTTGAGAGACAAGGTAAATTTATTATAAAAAATATATGGCTCATTAGTATGTAATGTTATACATAATATTTTACATTCTCTCACTTGACCCACATATCAAAATCAGACAATCATTTATGAGTGAAAAATAGGCAATATGGTCATACGCATATTCACTCAGCTTAAGAGTCATGCAATAGCCACTTTATCAAGAATATATTAATACAAGAATCATAGCGGACATGCTTTTAATCAAACACTTTCTTTCATGTATTACAATGTATAATATGTTCTAAATAAAGTGTTCAAAAACTTTACTAATGAGCTTAATATAAGTCATTCAGAGTTCAACTTTATTGGATCCAATGATCACTTTATAATACATTAAAATCAAAATGTGCACGTTCATGTATAACAAAAACAATAATATCCAAACAAACTGTTAGAGAATATAGCAAGACTATAATGAGTTATTAAGTCCTACACGGTTCACTTGATTCTTGAAAACATTAGTTGGTAAACCTTTAGTCATAGGATCAACAATCATTAAAGTAGTATTAACATGTTCAAAGCTCATATTTTGCTTATTGACATAATCTCTAACTATCAAATACTTTATGTCGATGTGCTTACTTTGACTGCCACTATTATTATTCTTCAAATAAAATACTGCAGTTGAATTATCACAAATTAATCTCAATGGCCTCGCAATAGAATTGACAACTTTAAGGCTCGGGGTAAAATTTTTCAATCATAGCGGATGTGATGTAGCTTCATAACATGCTATAAATTCAGCTTTTATTGTGAATGTTGAAATAATGATTTGCTTAATACTTCTCCAAGAAAAAGCACCTCCAACAAGAAGAAAAATGTATCCAAAAGTAGATTTACCACTATCTTTACATTCACTCAAACAGGAGTTTGAATACTCAATGATTTTTATTGTGTCAGAATATTTGTATGTAAGCTTAATATTCTTGATTTCTTGTAAATATCTCAAAATCCTTTTACCAACTTTTCAATGATCAAGATCAGGGTTACTTTGATATTTGCTAAGCATTCCTACTATAAAGTCAATATCAGGTCTAGTACAGATTGTGCATAATAAGGCTTCCAACAAGTGAAGCATATGGAATGTCTTTCATTTGCTCTTGTTTTAATGCATTTTGTGGATATTAATTCAATGAGAATTTGTCACCTTTAATGATAGGTGTTGTTATAGATGAACAGTTTTTCATTTCGTATCTTTTCATAATTCTTTTAATGTAGGCTCTTTGACATAGTTCAAGCAATCATTGAGATCTATCTCTATGAATCTTTATGCCAGTGACATACAAGGCTTCACCCATATCCTTAATTTTAAAATTTTGAATAAGAAATTAATTCATCTCATGTAACAACCCCAATCACTACTAGAAATATAATTAAAATCTCATTCACATATAGGATTAGAAAAATATATTTACTCACACTTATATTAAGGTATATACATTGATCAATTATGTTCTCCATAAATCCAAATGAAGAAATAAAGTTATGAAATTCAATGTACCATTGGCCGAAAGCCTATTTTATTCCATAAATAGATTTATTCAACTAGTAAATAAGGTAACTTTCATCATTATCATTAGATTCGTCAGGATAACACATGTATACCTCCTCTTGAAGATCTCCATTTAGAAAAGTTATTTTTACATTCATTTGATGTATCTCTAAATCAAAGTGAGCTACTAATGATATGATTATTCTTAATGAATCCTTCTTTGATACAAGAGAGGAGATTTCACGATTTTCAATACCTTTCTTTTGAGTAAAACCCTTGACTACAAGTGTAGCTTTACATCATTCAACATTATTATATGGGTCTCTTTTGGTTTTATAAATTCATTTGAATCCTATAGTAGAGACTCTTTTTGATTATTCATTGAGATTACAAGCTTTATTTTTAGTCGTTGATTTCATCTCTTCTTTCATGGAATCATACCAAAGTGTGAAATTTTCTCCACCCATGACTTGTAAAAAAAGAAACATGGATCAT
>NW_025886030.1:0-1593 GCF_002878395.1 Capsicum annuum
GCCCACCCCTAAAATCGTGGGCTATAACACGTTGATTTGGCCCGAAAAGGCCCCGTTCGTGCCATTACACCTGTTTGTCCTTCCAAATGGCCACGAAAATATAAACGGACCATACTGAGATATACCCCAATATCCCTGGCACACCTTGGTCGATTTTTGGCCCATAGCACGCCTGGACCCAAAGCACACCCCTGAAATCGTGGGCTATAGCACGCCGATTTGGCCCAAAAATGCCCCATTGGCGTCGTTTCTAACGTTTTTCCACTCAAATGGTCATGAAAAATTAAACGGACCGTACTGGTACGATCCTCAACCTCCCTGGCATGCTCCAGTCAATTTTTGGCCCACAACACGCTCGAACCCCGAGCCCACCCCCAAAATCGTGGGCTATATAGCAAATCAATTTGGGCATAAAACTTCCCGTTCATGCCGTTTTGCTCGTTTGTCCACCCAAAGGGCTACAAAGAGTTAAACGGACCACGCTGGGATGATCTCCAACCTCCATGGCATGCCTCGGTCGATTTTTGGCCAACAGCAAGCCTGGACCCCGTGCCCATCCCCAAAACCGTGGACTATAGCACACCGATTTGGCCTGAAAAGTCCCCGTTCGTGCTGTTTTACTCGTTTGTCCTCCCAAATAGCCACAAAAAATTAAACGGACCAAACTGGGATGATCCCCAACCTCCCTTGCACGCCCTAATCGATTTTGGATCACAACACGCTCGAACCCTGGGCCCATCATTTGGCCCGAAAATGCTCCATTCGCGCCGTTTCACTCGTTTATCAAACCAAATGGCCATGAAAAACTTAACGGACCACACTAGGATGATCCCCAACCTCCCTGGCATGCCCCGGTCAATTTTTGCCCCACAACACGCCCGAACCCCTGGCCCACCCCTAAAATCTTGGGCTATATAGAACACCAATTTGGCCCAAAAATGCCCCGTTAGTGCCGTTTCGCCCGTTTGTCCACCTAAATGGAGATAAAATATTAAACGGACCACACTGGGATGATCCCCAACCTCCTTGGCACACCTAGGTTGATTTTTGGCCCACAGCACGCCAGGACGTCATGCCCACCCCTAAAATCGTGGGCTATAACACGTTGATTTGGCCCGAAAAGGCCCCGTTCGTGCCATTACACCTGTTTGTCCTTCCAAATGGCCACGAAAATATAAACGGACCATACTGAGATATACCCCAATATCCCTGGCACACCTTGGTCGATTTTTGGCCCATAGCACGCCTGGACCCAAAGCACACCCCTGAAATCGTGGGCTATAGCACGCCGATTTGGCCCAAAAATGCCCCATTGGCGTCGTTTCTAACGTTTTTCCACTCAAATGGTCATGAAAAATTAAACGGACCGTACTGGTACGATCCTCAACCTCCCTGGCATGCTCCAGTCAATTTTTGGCCCACAACACGCTCGAACCCCGAGCCCACCCCCAAAATCGTGGGCTATATAGCAAATCAATTTGGGCATAAAACTTCCCGTTCATGCCGTTTTGCTCGTTTGTCCACCCAAAGGGCTACAAAGAGTTAAACGGACCACGCTGGGATGATCTCCAACCTCCATGGCATGCCTCGGTC
>NW_025886031.1:0-1970 GCF_002878395.1 Capsicum annuum
ACTACAAAAACCTTTGATGGTAAGTTCACTTGAATCTCAGATTTGGAATCTGGCTACATCCTACAATCCAGCAAGTCCACTGGAATCTAGCTCTTCTTTTTTTAAGTAATATAAGAGATGATACTTGTTCGATCGTTGATGTTGATCCTGAAAATAGAAGTATACGATTTAATTAATCAATATTGTATCAAAAATTGAAAATTATTATTAACATAACAAATTATTAACATAATCAGTTACCATTTATTTTATTCCATAATCAAGTGTGAGCACACATCAATGCCTCCAAAGTAGTAGGATGAAGTCTACTATGATCCAGCCTAATCAACCTCATAGTAATGCTAAATGTAGATTCTAAATCAACAGTAGAGATAGGAATGGCTAAAAGATCGTGAACCATTTTCTGCAAAGTAGGAAATTTTAATACATTTGTCTTCCACCAACTTAAATTATCAAATGATGGAGTTTGTGGTAACATGATAACGCTCAATCTACAGCTCTCGTGGGAGTGTAAAGCGGTCGTTAGCAAATATAGAACCCAACCTGGGTTGGGTATCGATCCCACAGAGAATAGCTTGGCCAACAAGCAAGAGAAATTACTAGACTTTTAGTGCAAGTCTCGTAGGAAAGGGGGGATTGTAGTATGTAACCAAAACAAGAATGTAAGAACTGAAAATAGCAAAATAAAGAGAGATTGTCACGTGTGTTGTAAACAATGAGAATTGAGGCGTTGGGGTTATGTCCACCTTCTGAGGTATACGTCTCTATTGGCTATGAGTGTGTAGAGTCTTGACATGTAATTGCTTATAGAGAATTGTAGTCGATGGTAAATCCAAGCGTCTCTCGACCTAAACAAGGACTATTTCACTTTAACTCTCTCGAGCTTAAAGCGTGACTAACGGTACGAATTCTCCAAGAAGTTAGTCCAGGTACGGCACTAGCTTTTTAATAGGAAAGGGTGTCCTACTACCTTGACATTATCTCTTTTCCAGACAAATAACTTTTCTCTCGAACAAGTCAGATGTTAGACTGGCGTTGGTCTATGCGTCTTCTTTTCTAGACAAATAACCTTTCTCTCGAACAGGTTAGATGTTAGAATGGCGTGTTCTTGTGTTTGAACCGCAAAGAATGTAGATTTAAGATGAAGAGAATAATGATATAAGCAATATACTTGTCTTGAACTCACAAACTCATAGCTATAGATAGTAACTCATTCGGCTTCCATAACCCCAACTAAGAGATTTAGTTACCCATGAATGCGAAGGATATCACGTTTTGCATGGTGGATGGCGTGAATAGTAGGTGTTTGGCGTGTGGTTTTAGTGATTCCGTAGCAAGTAACAATTCTCTTGTTGTGGAATTTAAGAGTAGAAGAATGAAGAATTGAGAATGGGTTGTAGGAAGATGTCTTAATTGTAAGGAGATGAATGAATTGTCAGAATGTCTCCCCTCCCTTTTAAAATCTCTAACATGATAGGGTATTTATAATACTCCTATCCTACTCCTACTAAACTAATAAAATAAATAACCAAATCCTAATATACTAATGAAATCCTTGACCCAATTGTACTAGGGTAAGGTTACAAAATTATAATCCAAATAGAATGATGAAACACATAACCTAATTGCACTAGGTTAATGTATTATGGCAAAAATCCAGCTTTGTGTCTGTAAGTCCCAAAGTCTTCAGAAATGCTGTTTTAGCCCGGGACAGATTTTCCATGCAGCAGATTTAGTCCTTTATGCGTCCAGCTCCTTTCCATCTCGTTTGTGAGCTTTCTTTTGCGTCAAGTAAGCCATAAATTGCTGTATTTTGCATCATTTATACCTGAAACTTTCCTAATCACATTTGTTAGCTCATTTACAGGAAAAAGGACTAAAAGTGTACGAAATAGATAATTAGTTCTCGAAACTAGGCTAAAATATGGGCAAAATATATTGATATAGGCGCGTAATTTCGCCTATCATCA
>NW_025886032.1:0-1562 GCF_002878395.1 Capsicum annuum
AAAAGAATGATGATATTAACGTGCAACAGATTCGTTCAACTGACAATGTGACTAATTTATTCACCAAATCTTCTCCAATTACAACTTTCAAGAAGATGCTGCACAAGATTGGGATGCAAAAGTTCAAGGATGTTCTCATTAGGGGGAGCAAATACGCGTTGTACTCTTTTTCCCTTTCAAGGTTTTGTCCCACCGAATTTTCCTTGTAAGGTTTTTAATGAGGCAGCCTATATGCGTATTGTTAGAGATGTGTACTCTTTCTCCTTCACTAGATTTTTTTTCCACTTGGTTTTTTCTAGTAAGGTTTTAACGAGTCACATTAATGAATTCAAAAATTCTTCATGAACTTTAATGTTGCTTGTTCTCATAATACGTTGGTTGGACCAACTAATTTCGGGATTGGATCCCTTAAAATCTGAAAAGAATAAAAGGTGAATAGGGGCCCGTTCACCTATCATGTGATATGTTGAAAAGATGCATCAATAAGATGATCAGATGTACATTCATTGTCAACCTGCAGCTTGACATTCATAAAGTTGCTTGCTCAACAAAATTGAGTTAAGAACAAAATTTTCAGATTGTGCAATCAAGAAAGTTGTCTTGATGATGAGGGTTTGGCATTAAATGCCTTCGATAAATAGCTAAACCATCGCTAATGAGAACAAAGTTTCATGTGTTGATCTGAATGATAAGTTGCATACAATAACACTAGTATGCATTAAATCAATAAATTATGATTATTTATTTCCCTCAATTGGTTCAAGGTCATGAACCAACTATTCCATCTAATAGTTTTGATATGCGGTATACGATTAATGAATGTACCATGATGCACAAAGATGAATCCATCAAAGAAGATGGAGGATGTATGTTAGCTTTCGTAACATAAGGGGGAGATTATAAGTAGCTATGAAGTATGTTAGGAATTATCATCAGATCCTCATTCAAAAGATAATTCAAGTCAAATGCCAAACGCATCTCATATTTAAGCTGCAAGTGCTCCTATTTTATGTCTCTAAAGGACAAAGTCTATGCATGCGTGAAGCGTGATAGACCAATCGGTTTCAAATAAAATAGTACTTGTATAGAATAAGGAGTAAATAATCATAATAAAAAGGTAATATGCGCTTGAAGAGCCTATGACATAACACTTCACGAAACCTTATGAGAGGTTTATGTACCTGAAAATAATGAAGTGATGAGATCTCAAAATGTTATGTCGCATTATGAACCGATACGAAATGATATATCATCAATACATGCATTGAGATCCAATCTCAACGTATCATCTATATAAAGACGTCTTATGCATAAATTGATGGGACTTGAACCCAACATATTATCATCCCTTTTGATAATATTGTTATTGAGGAATAAATCTAAAATATAAATGGTTCCAAACCAATTATTTTTCCTCAAATTCAATAATAATTATATTAGTAGTAGCAAAAGAAAGATAATATAAAGAATTACTAACCTTGAAATCCTTCAGATTTATAATCTCACCTTGTTTGACAGAGTCTCGTGCTGATAACGTGTTATAAAACTATAAAGAACAAAGA
>NW_025886033.1:0-17422 GCF_002878395.1 Capsicum annuum
TGATAAGATAAAAAATTTACTCCTTCTGCATTACTAGACCTTATTACTAGAATGATTTTTTCTATCTCATCTAGAAAGCCCTGTAGGTATTCCTCCACCTTCACTCTCGTAAAAGTCAAAAGACCCATCTTCATAAACTTTCTAAGCCTAGCGGCCTAAGAAGATACAATGCAAGTCGTATCCCACTCGGCCTGAGCAGTAACCAGTTGGTCAATAACATGCATAGACTAATGAAACTCTACATTCAACACGTTGCCCTGAAGGACCTGAGAAGCAGTAGGAGAAATAGGAGGAAATTTGATATAATCAAGAATAGGACCATGAAATTAAAGATATACTCAAGTCGTAGGAGGTACCCCTTCATCATTATCCCTAAATAGGATAGAAGAATTTTCTTCTATTTCATATCTAGAAGGCCTAATCTAAAATATTAAGTAACATGTATTAAAGGAGATTCTAAGACTGAGAAGTCAAGCTTGAAGAAAGAATACCAAGAAAGTGAAACATTCCTAAATGTCTTGCAACCTCTCCCTTTGTGAGTGTGGCATTACATACCCCTAAACGAGACTTTACTCGACAAAAATTTATGGACTCCCAATTGACCATGAACCTAGGCTCTGATATAACTTCATGTATCTTATGTCGAGGACTTATCGTAATAGGCATCCCAAGTCTAACCAGGACCAAAGACCGCCCCTTTAACCCAACCTAACCATCTTTTACATCCTCATATAAGCTAAATTTCAGACATATAATAAGATAGCATTATTGCTCATATCAAGACTCTATGATAAGACCATGACCGTGATTGACTCAACCAAATCTAACCATACCAAACTAACCATCTATACAATACTAAAACCAAAGATAATATCAAACATAATATGTTAATCAAATCCAAAATATAAAATAATGGAACAACAAACAATCTTGTCCAAGGGTGTAAGCCCCAATATCCATATCAATGCCAAGGCCAAAATAAGTACCGACCCTACTCATACCAACCCCCAGAAGTATCAAAAATCGTGTATCAACAAGAATACAAATATTCGATTGGGACTACCCCAACCATGGACAAAACCAATATCAAGAAAGAAAGTAAAATGTCTAAGAATATCTAACTTGAAATGATGCCTTCTGAAAGGATGGAATCTCACAACTTTTGTCCAATAAGCTATCCCTAAATAGAGTAATATAAAGAAGGAGTCAAATATCTACTTCCTGCATCGCGTGGGTATATGGCCGCCAGTGGACGAGTAAGTGGGTGAACACTAACATAAAACTCTAGGTAAGAATAAAGTAATGCCAGTTACCAAAATTAAGTGAAAACCATCCAATTCAAACAACCATACATATCTATAAGTGTTGGGAAAAGGGGCCAGATTTATCATGCTATTTAAAACCTTAACCTGGGTTGTGTAGCTTAGCCGTCCTTCCACTCACGGGCCATATGGGTTCAGCTCCCCCTGCTGAAAGGGTCTTAGTGCATGTATCCACACGACTGTGCAATAACCCTAGAATGAATAGTAAATCCCTCTAATATAAATGTGACACTCGCACACGGCCATCACAGGCCCCTCATAACGGAAAATATGAGTTTTGGGTTTCGATTCTCCTAGGATCGCCACCTTCCATGGCTTAGCTTACACTTTCTGCTATTAATACCAAATTAAAACCAAGTCTAAACAATCTAATTATCCATTTATTAACCAAGGACATTTAATAAACCAGTGTTATCATCATACCTTCATACTTACAAGCATTATCCTTAGCCAAACTATTTATATTAAGGGGACTCTCGCTGCCCTTTTCATTAATCATATTAATTTCTTGGGAGACTACTATGTTCTCCAGAAGCATAACCAATTTGTCTTTAAACTTTGTAAATAATTTAAACCATTTATATTTTCATTCAAAATCAAAATAGAAGAAAGATTTCCATTTAAAAGAGTCAATGCAATGAACATATCATTATAAGCATTTAATCAAACACCTCGGTGGCATAACTTAACCAAAACTAAATTCCTTTACCATTAAACCATTACCATGTAATTCAATTACACAAAACCACCATTAATGTATAGAAAGCATAATTAAAACCATAAGAAATCATTACCAAACCTTTAATATCAAAACCCCCAAATCAATTGTTGAAATCCAAAACCATACAAGAGTAAAACTATGAAATCGACCATATAACCATGCCTTTAATTAAAATCACAAGTATGGAAGAGAATTATGTCTTAGACTGAGAAGATTGATGGAAAGAATTCACCAAGACAAGTCCCAAAGAAATCCCTTTGTTTAAACCCTAACACTTTCCCTAAAGCTCTTAAGAGATTTATGATATGTATTTGAAGAGAATCTAAGTTTTTAAGAATAAAATAATAGGGTAAATAACCTTCTAAGGGTATTAGAAGTGTTGGGTCCTTATTAGGGTACATATGGAAATGTCTACAATACCCCCACTTAAATCACATTAAAACCCGACACAGGGTTACGACTGACCTCCTTACGAGTCGTAACCTAGCTTATGGTTGACATTCACCCAATAATAACCAATCTTCAACCATGGATCACGCACTATTTAGTATATGACTCATCCAACCAAGTCATAATCTCAACATACGATCCATACCCATGATCCGTATCCATGGAAGTATGAAACACCAGGAAAATCAAACATTGTCCACCGTATGAGTCACCTATATGATTCATACCCATTCCTTATGACTCATACCCTCGAGTAGTATCCATTCCAACATCCAAGACCATCCCACCAACTAACACTGGTCAACTTACGATAGTGCTTCACCACTCGTACCCCAGCTTACAGCTTATACCATGAGTTATAATAGGTCTGAAAAATGAGATTCCAAGAAATTTTCTAAGGGTCCAGACCTAAGATGCTTTAGTTTGTTGTCTTTTTTTATGTGGAATACTATTTCTTATATTTTGTTAATATATTTGGGCGATGTTGGATGTTTCTACTAAGGTAACCCATTGTCTTAACTCTGGGTTACAGTGTCGGCTTATTTACTGGTGAGTTTTAGCAAGTTCCATCATGACTTAAAAATTGGGTCATGACATATGAAGTCTTCTAAGAAGCACTATTCTAAGACTATAAGGTTGCTTCCCTACAACTTTTGTTAGTATAGAGCCTCTAGTTATTTTTAAACCTCTATGATGGAGCACTTTTAAAAAATAAAGAAGTCCTAATGAACCCTTATAAATGACAGACATGTTACGATTACGCTAATAAACTATATTATTACTAGTTAACTTGCATTTCTAATTCTAATGTTTTTCCTCGTCTTTCTTTTTAGGTCTTTTATTTGATGTGCATAGACTATCAGTCTTGATATTTACAATTGCTTATGTAGCAATGCTGCAGTGAACTCAATAGTTAAATGTCTTCCTAGATTGAACATAAAATTTTGCATTCTTACTCTCATCATAGACATTATTTCTATGTCATAGCAAGACAACATGGTGATCTTAAGGATTATTCCTTCACACTCATGTTATCCTATCTAAGGTTCATAAATTCATAAGCCTTAGATTCTCTCTACTCTAAGGGAAGAAGTTATTAGTAAATGCATCCACGAAGTTTCCCCCATACTGCAGGACCTACATTATCCCCTCTAGATATCTCCAATTATTCATACCCAGTACCAGCAATATCCTTCAGCTAGTAAGAAGTAAGTTTGACTCCCTCTATCTCACTATCATGCATAACTCTAAGGATTTTCTACATATCATAAATTAATTTTTAGGGGTCTTATTTAAGCTTAGGCCTTGTGAAGACTTGTTGGCTCATTAATAGAAACTCTAGAATTCTAGCATTTTTTAATGGCTCATAGGAGATGTTGAGGCTAAACCCTGGCATCATGACTAAGCTAAAAATATTTTATCACTCCTATAACATCTGGAGTACTTGATAGTTATGGCATAAATGACCAAGATTCCCTATTGGAACAAATGTCAAAAGTATTGATGAAGCCCTAGCAAGCTAGACAGAAGTACAACCCTAGTATCTAGTTTGCATCCATGCTCAAAGGCAACATGTAGGCGTTATCTTCACTAAATCACTAGCACTAGTTTTGACCTTTGTCTCATAGTTTCATTTCTTTTTAGATTTATTTTTTAAAGAAACTCAGTAACTTAGAAGTTATAGTGAATTCTTAGATTTCAGCTCTATAGCACGATCTAAAGTATGAAATAAGGATAGTAGTTTATAATTTCATGTGCCCTCTAAATTATAAGTGTGGAAAGATTCACACCCATAGAAGGAATCTACTAGGAAATTTTTCATAGACATTATAAGACACTTGAACCTAGACCTCTAATACCAAGTTTGTCATGCTTTATCTTACAAAGTGGAGAGGACAAGTACCTAATGTCACTGTTGTCTGATCATTCTCATAACATGGTATACATCATATAACATATATCTATACATGGGTAGAAAAATGATTTAAAGAATTTGTGGAAATAAATATTGTAAAAGAGAATATTACATGTATTATATTCTAAAATGATACAAGGGTCAAAACCAGTGTACGTGACATTATATGAACTAACTGTCTGTGAAGCCTTTAAAATAAATAAATATTGTTTAGTGGAACAAGGCCCCCAACATACCTTTAGATAAACATGCTAATGTGATGAAAATAAAGACTATTTCTAGAAGTGAAGACTTATAAATACTTACTAAGTGCATAGCGCAATATGTTACATGAGCATGTGTCTACATAGCAGAATTTCCATCATTTTAAAGATGTAGCACCCTTAGTAATCTGAGACAAAAGTTATATATATTTGGTCATTATTAGTCTCCCATTTTGTTTTTTTTATTTATTTTTTTTAGAACTAATTTTATGAATTATTCTTAATATTATATTTCTATTTGTAGAATTAAATTTGTGTGAAGATGAAGAAATTTGAACTAAAAATAAAATTAAAGTAGAGAAATTATATCAGAAAATCAAGTCAAAAACTTAATGAATTAAATTTAATATAGTAATATAAATTGATGGTTATAGAGAATCCATTGAAATTAAAGAAGTTAGAGGTTGTTGCTATAATGTGACATCATGTGCATTTAGGAACAACTGAGTTGACCATGACAGCATATGGAATAGTCTAAATAAGACTGGGTTTTTACTTTCCAATCTATTTTGGACTCAACTATTTTATTTGAAGTTTTTTTATACACTTATAAATATTCCATATGAATAATTTATACATAAATTTTGAGAGAGAATTTTTTATCTAGAGAGAGTTCGAAGTCGTCATGGTGGCCGGAGAAATTGATTTATTCTTTTCTTCTCCATTTTTATTAATTTTTCTTCAAGAATTAATGATTCTAGATTTACTCTACTCCATTTGTAATCTCATAAAAATGATTTTGTCTATAATTTCTAATTATGATTTTCAAGCCACGAGTAGCTAAATCCCACAATTAGGATTGTAGAAACCCTATTGAATTAACAAAGCAGGTTAAAGTACATAGTAATTATTGAATGGTATTTATGCATGTTTTATTAATATCTTTATTTTGATTACTTTCTAATGGTGTGAAATATTAAAACTTGTCTTATTTTTACTTTCTTTGAAAGAAGGGGTAACGAATAGAAAAAAGGAACAAACAATAGAGACTTGGAGTTATCAACCTTCCCTTATAGCTTCAAAAGATAAAGAGGAAAGTCTAATATGGGATCCAATATAAGTATTAAAAGAAAAACTCATGAGATGTGAAAGCGTGATTTATGATTGCATTTAAATTAATTTAACTTATCGATTTTGTATGCTTAGCAGTGGGATAGATCACTAGTACATAAAATCAATAGTGTCATAAAATCATGGGAACCACAATCCTATTGTCCCTCTCTTATTCATCACAACCTGAATAATTGGCTACTTGTTACTGAATCTTACTTATTGTTTATTTGTTACTTTAGATTCCCACTTTTTGAAAATAGTCAACTAGTAGTCTAAATAACTACATCAACCTACCTCCTAGCAATATTTCTCATAGAATCGATAGCAACCTTAGTTGAATTCTATATTTGATAGGAACTGTGTTATACTTCTTTTGACGGTCTTTTGGGAGATATCGCCAATCTAAAGAGACATAAGTACACATAGAATATTATGGAATAGAAAATGACAGAATGAAATATGAACATACATATAAAAGAGTATAGGAACAACCAATTGAATCATAGTCAAAACATAGAAGAATCAATGGAAAAAAGTTATTTAGAATGTTTTAGCATAAATTCTTTCATCATACCTTAATTCATTATGGGTGTTTATTAATATAACCAACATAAACCACCATGCAAGTACATGGGGTATGATCTCATCCAGATAAACTAAGCCATCCCATACCTTGCCAAGCCCGAGACATACATACATGTCATATGAATCCATAATTATCCCTTACCCAGGGCACATACAGGAGCTACCAAAACCAATGGTATGATCCTTAACTAAGCCAGCAACATAGTTTTAGGAATTTTTGGTTTGGACTTATGTCTTCTATATTAACCATGTTATCTTCTTCATATCATCTTCATAGTTTATCTCATAGGCTCAAAATCATAAGTCATCTTAAATCTTTAAAGTTTATAATCATATTGTGCTATAGGTCCTATAAAATATTGGCAAACCTTCTGTATTAATTTGTGAAAATTAAAAATATCAATATACCATTGTTCTTGAAATAATATTATAGACAAAAAGGGATAATTATATTTTAAAACCATTTTAAAAAAAGAGCCATCAAAAAACCATAGGGTGAGAAATTATGGACCCCATATGGAAGTTGTAAGTTCATAAAGATTCCTCCTAATCAAAACATAGATATTCATGCTCAAACCATAACTAGGTCTTTGAGGAAAATGTAGACATGAATAACGTGTAGTGGGGAGGAACAAGGATGCTCCCATATTTAGCTATAGCCTTACATACCTTAATTTTTATCTTTAAGTGTAACAAAATGACCAAACAATTCCATAATTTCAATCAATAAAATTGTATGTCATACGAGACTCTGGTTGGTAGAAACTTTCATTTTCAACTCATTTAGGTATTTCATAAAATACCTAAAATCATTAGGCTATGCAACCTCTATGAATGTTTTTCCTTCACCCGAAAACCCTTATAATACCAAACAACATATACTACTACTATATTTATATACATAGTCCAGTTTCATCAAATATAAGTCAAATAATTTACTCCCAACAACCAATATCACCATTAATGATAGTTTTTCTTTCAAGAATCATAAAAATAATGATACTATTATAGTTTTTCTTTCAAGAATCATAAAAACAATGATACTATTTCAAGAGATAGGGCTATTTAACATACAAATAACTATTTCTTGGCAAAAAATAAAGATTCAAGAAAAAATCTACATTTCCAAGGTTTAATCTTTTTAATATTAGTACTGGGGAGTTGAAATCCACTTGAAAGAACACACCTTCGATTAAGTTTTATTCTTTGGTTGATCTCCCTTTCACTCTATAACCCAATCTACAAAGTTGGGAAATAAGTTTCTCTCTCTCTTAAAATAGAGTTTAACACTTTAGGTATAACTACGTATCATACGTATCCCTTTACATGACCCGCTTATGTTTAGGCACTGTCCTGTCCACATTCTAAAATTTTCCTCATATGTAATCTACGTGTTTGGATATGTCATCCATGAAAGGTTTACATAGTTGTATAACTTCTCTACTATATTTTAATAAATTAATCATAAATGTTTACTTAAAAATCGAATTGGTGAGAATTTTAATGCATTGGAAACTAGGATTGAGAACATTTAATTAATAGGTTATAGGTCATATAAATTTTATATTCTAGGAGATATACTTTTCTATAGCTAACCCTTAAATGAGCTTATCCAGAACCTAATTAATATAGAAGCTTTCTACTAAATTTTATGCTAAATGTTATTTTTGAGCTTAATTAACATTCAATATACTTTAGCACTTATGAATTTAGTTCTTCATCTATTTACCATCAACTTCACTAAGTTTGGATCTAATTTTGCCCATTAATTCATTCAAACCATATCCCAATGATACGAGGTGTTGAACTTTAGTTGCTAATTGGTTTAAATACCACTTTAATTCTTTTTTCTCTTTTTAAATCAATCTTTTATGTCACTTTGTAAAATCTTACATGTCTTTGAAAGGTTTCTATGTCTTTGTTTGAGATATTTAAGTTTGTGCTACGGGAAGTAAATCCAAGTTAACATGATTATAATGAATCATGTGTGATAAACCTATAATATAATAGAATGAATTTATAGATTTCTAATTGGTAGCTTTTGTGGTGTAAGTCCTTTTATGGAATAATTGTACTATACCAGGAGAGTATGATGTTCTTACTAAGTGGATTGAGTTTATGAAGGCTTTTTTGGGGTATTTCTTGACCTGAGAGTTAGAGGAACATAATAAGGAATTCCTAAAGTTAGAAAGGGTTATATAAGTACAAAGGAGCATAGTCATAAGTTCAACTTGTTATGTCATTGTTCTCCAGATACAATGTCTGAGTTAAGAAATCAGATGCTTATTTGTGTTATATTTTTTAAGACTTTTGAGTAAGGAGTTTAAGGTTGTGATGTTTATTGGATACATGAATTTATCTCAACAAATATTTTACATAGAGAAATTTGAGGAGGACAAGTTGAAGGAGAGAGAAGTGCATCAAAGCAAAAGTGTTAAGTTATCCCACTTGGATGCTAGTCAGTAGAGGACCTATACCGGAAATCATAAATGATAATTAATTTAGAGCACTAGGTTCTCAATCTTAGGGTGATACTGCATTGGATATTATAATTTATCCTATTTGAACAAAGTGTGGGAAATCTCACCTTAGTGAGTGTCTTACAGGAAGGGAGGATCTTACAAATATGGTAAGTCATACCACATACTAAGAGATTTCTAGTTTCTTGATAGGGTAATGCAGCAAATAGAATTCAGAAAACTACATCAACTCTAGCAGGTGGTGCTCTTTAGAAAGCGGATGTTTTAGATTGAGGTAGTGGTCAAAACAACTTTTATCCTTTATTTTTCCATCAGGAAAGTTCCTTTGATGTCATTACTGTTATGTTGAAAGTTTCTTTTTTGCTATTTATTAATTCTTGGATCCTAGAGGTACCTTGTCTTTTGTAACCACTTCTATTGTTATGATATTTGAAATTAGTCCTGAATAGCTCTTTGAGATTTTCTCTATTTTGACTTTAGTAAGAGTGTCTATCTTAGCTAGTAGCATCTATTGAAATTGCATCATGTTTGTTTCTCATATAGATACTATCACGGATATACTAGAGTTAGAAATAGTAGTTTTTGATGTCATATTAGGCACTAACTAATTATATTCTTGTTATGCTTGATTTAATTGTAGAGCCCTAATTATTAATTCAAATTTCATAATGAGCCTATCTTATAGAAAAAGGGTAGTCTAGAATCCTATCTTATGTCCAGAAAGCAGATTTCCAAAGCTTTACAGCTACCATCTAGCTCATGTTAAACATTGTAGTGCTAAAACCTCCTTAGTTTTTGTCATTCCTTTTCATTAGCTAGTTTATTTATATTTTCCTTGATGAGATTCTCAAAGTTCTTCTTCTAGGGAGATAGACTTTGGGATACACCTTCTTCTCGATACTCATCTAATCTCTCTTCCATCATATAGAATGGCTCTTGCTGAGTTACACAGAGTTAAGGAATAGTTAAAAACCATCTAGATAAAGGATTCTTCTAGCCTAGTGTTTCCTTATAGAGTGACCCAGCTTATTTTTTATGTAAGAAACATGGTTCCCTTAGAATGTATCGATTAACACTAGTTGAACAAGGTCAATATCAAGAACAAATATCTCATACCTAGAATTGATGACCCATTTGACCAACTTCAGAGAGCTACATGTTTTTCTAAGATTAACCTCAAATTTAGTTACCATCAGTTGAATGTTAGCAAGAGGGATATTCCAAATATAGATTTCCATACTCAATATGCTAACTATAAGTTTCTTGTAATATCTTTTGGATTAACCAATGCACATGCAACATGGATCTCATGAATAGATTGTTCAAGCCATACCTCTACATGTTTTTAATTTTATTCATTGATGATATTCTGATTTAGTACCATAGTGCGGAGGAAATACTAATCACCTCAAAATTATTCTTTAGACTCTTAAACACAGATAGTTGCATGAAAAGTTTTCAAAATGTAAGTTTTAGTTTAATTCCATATATTTTCTTAGGCATATTATTTTGAATATGGGTATTCATGGTGATCCCCAAAAGGTTGAGGTAGTTAAGAATTGTCCTAGACCTATATTACCATCAGACATAAGAAGTTTATTAGTTCTAGCCGGTTACTATGGATAGTTCATAAAGGGTATTTTAATTTATTGTTACTTTATTAATTAGGTTGACTGTTAAAAAGGAGAAATTGCACTGGTGTAATATATGTGAGAAGAGTTTTCAAGAGCTTAAAGCTTGATGTACATGGGAATTATGGTAAAGATTGACTTTAGCTCTAGTTATGATGTTGACATAGCGTACAAGTAACTTTGTGGTATTTAGTGATGCCTCCAGAGTTGGCCTTGGTTGTGTATTGATGTACAATGGCAAGTTTATTACTTATGTTTCTAGATAACTTAATAATTATGAGAAGAATTATTCTACCTATAACCTTGAGTTGGTAGTTGTTGTGATTGTTTTGAATATCTGGTGTCATTATCTCTATAGTGTTCATGTTAATCTTTTCATAGATAAAAAGGGCCCGTACTATGTTTTTAGTAAAAACGAGTTGAATCTTAGACAAAGAAGATGTCTAGTTCTTCTTAAGGATTATTATATGAGTGTGCTTTACCACTCGAGTATGGAATATGTTGTTATTGATAATCTTAGCGAGATATAGACATATGTTCTTGTTGATGATCTTAGAAAGCTATATATGGGAACTTTTGTTCATTTAAAGAAAGTTAAGAAGGCGTTTGCTAAGGATATTTGTAAACTTTCACACTTGGGAGTTCATCTTAATGATTTAGATGATGATGGTGTGATAGTGAAAAATAGTTCCGAGTATCCTTTAGTAATTAAGGTAAAGGAGAAACAAGATAGAGATTCCATACTACTCTAGTTTAATGAATCAATCCTTAAGCAAAAAATGTTGGTTTTCTTCTAGGGGAGATGTTCTAGGGTATCAAGGAAAATTGTGTATTGTAAAAAATGATGGCTTCAAGGAGTGGATTATGACTAAGGAACATATTACTAGATAATTGATTCATCTAGGTTCCACAAATATCAATTGCAACTTGAGAGAGGTTTATTGATGGAATGCTATGAAGAAGAATATTGCAGATTTTGTGGCTAAATGTCCAAATTGCTAGATTGTTAAAGTTGATTATCAAAGTACTAATGGATTTAACTAATACATAAGTATTCTTACTTGAAGTAGAAGATGCATAATATAGACTTCACAATAGGTTTGACGCACACGCAATGAAAACATGTCGATTTCGATGATTGTTAACTGCATGGTTAAATCAGCCTACTTTTTACCAATAAAGACAATTGATACAATAAAGGATTATTCTAGTCTATACATCAAGGAGATAGTTAGGATTCATGGGATTCCATTGTTGACCATTTTAGATCAGGGTGCAGTTTATAACTCACTTTTGGCATTCTTTTCAAAAGGCTTAGGTATGTGGGTCAATCTGAGTACCTCTTTTCATCCACAGACCAATATAAAGGTAGAGCATACTATTCAGACTCTTAAATATATGTTGAGAGAGTACAATATATATTTCAAAGATAATTGGGATGATCACCTACCTATTATTGATTTTGTTTATGTTAGTAGTTATCACTCTAATATTAAGATAACACAACTTGACGCTCTCTATAGGCAAATATGTAGATCTTTTATTGGCTTGTTTGAGGTTGGTAAGGATACATTGATAAGTCCAAATATGGTTTATGAGGCTATGGAGAAATTTAATATGATTGATGAGTAGTTGAAAACTACACAGTGCCAACATAAATTGTATTCTGGTGTGAAGAGATGAGACTTAGATTTTTAGATTAATGATTAGGTTTTCTTTAAAGTTTAACCTTTAAGAGTGTTATGAGCTTTTTTAAGTTGAAACTTATTCCTTGGTTTATTATTCCTTATTAGATTGTTACAAAAATAGGAAGAGTAGCTCATGATTTGGAGTTTCCTACACATTTGGCATCTATGCATCCAGTATTTCACATCTCTATGTTGAAAAACTATATAGGCAATCTTCACATTTTTTCGGATAAAGAGTGTTGGAGTTACCGACAACCTATCGTACGGAGATATTTTGGTTTAAAAAATTTAGATTTCTAGGTATACAAGTTGATAACCAAAGAGGTTGTATTAGTTAAATTATTATGGAGGAATCAACCAGTTGAAGAAACTACATAGAAAGGTGACGAAGATATGAAAACTAAATCTAGTCATCTTTTCACTCCTTTAAACAAAAGCATTTAAAGTAGTAGCATTGTCTCACAAAACTCTTATGTCATGCCTTGATGTCTTATATGTTCTTGTGCATTTTTGTGTTTAGTACTCTCTATTAGATTTTCAAGTCCCAGTATAATTGGCTAAGTTCAACTTATAATGGTTACTTTGTTATTTGATTCTAGCCTTGGTCTCCATTCGATGATGAATGCCACCAAGGGTGAGATATTGTAACATCTTATAATTTTGAGCCTATGGATAGTTAATGTTTATCACAACAAATATTATTTTAAAGTGTAAGGTCTAGATCTTCACGATATGGTTTAAGAGTTGTGAACTAGGTCCATGATCGTGGAATGCCTCATGAAAACCAAACCAAAGACTCAATAAACCATGAGAGGGTTCACACTTCCACTCTAACCTTAACACACTTGGAATAACAAAAGTAACGTTCTTGGAATGGCAATCTAAGAAAGAATGATTGAAGAATGTCCATCTTTGTCAAAAATCATATCAAAGTCTATCATACCATGAACAAGCTAGTCCACCCAAGTATTATCACAACCCGAGACTATCCCTGGTCATAACACGTTCCTTAGAACCATAAGTGATGCCAAGTTAACCCATGAACTAGCGCGATACTAGAGCAACGGATTTAATATTTATATATAAATGCTAAGTAACTGAGCAAAAACATAATTATCATGAGATAAGTTGTTTCAATACATAACTGATCAAAATTTACAACGATCAAAAATCTAAGAGAGAGAAAAAATTAAATTAAAAATACTGCTTTTGACTTACCATCTATGAAGCCTCTATTATACTCACTATAGGTATTCGGACATGACCACCAACTATCCCTAATCAATACATAAGAATAATGGAAATAAAATATAGGAACTGTAAGTGACTTATGTCCCTGATATAAGAGAACTCATCACCTGCTGGCTAAATTGTGAGAGCTGTCAGAACCTGGTAGGTGGGCTATATCTGGTACCTAAATTATGAAGAAATGTAGCCACAAACGCAAATATATGGTCAGTACTTTAGAATGTAATGAGCATATGAGATATGAACTAATCATGAAAATAATTACAATATGCTTTAAAGCTGAGGACATAAGCTATTCGATGAAATATGAATTTAAATCATGGTTATACATAAAAGTTTTAAGACTTATTAAAATTTCTATTCAATGAGCTAAAAATATTTATTTAAGTTGAAAAGCGGTAGAAACATGATTAACATATGCAAATCTCATGTTAAAGCCAAATAGGATGTAAGACTGTACTAAGGATCATGTATGAATAGTATACTGAGCATGAATGCATAAAAAAATGCTAGACCAGGTAAAACATGTACTAAAAAAATCTGAATAACTGCTGTTGAATATCTACGCATATACAAATGTAAGCGATTGTGTAAGTAATACAATGACTTAGACAGTCAGATATCGTTCCTACGAGGATCAATAAACTAGAAATTTATTCAATCTTTAGTTTAAGACAATTGGGTATTAAGTGCTTGAAGGTATCAAGATGATTTTGATTTTACAAATAAATTGTAAATTACTAAACATTAAATAATTAGTGACAACTAGAGCAAAACAAGCAACGGTTGTAATCAATAGTGAGGATGATTCTAGGGTTGAGCTATTTTGAAATATCATACAATTCTCTATTCTTATGAAATTCTAATTGGTTATCAGGTTGATGATTCACAAGATTTATGCAACGATCTTGGTCTCCCAACCTTAAATCTTTAATCTATAGAATGTTGTAGCTACAACTCCTGCAAAGATACAATAATTCTTCTAAATTCACGAAGTTGTCTTCTTGCAAGTGAACCAAGCAAGGCTTCTAAGTATATCCCTATCCTAGATGCTAATTTAAATCCCTTATTTCATAAAACAATAAGAATCTTGTTCCCTAATTTCTTTGTTCTATCCTATGATTCTCCTCTCGGATGCACATAGAAATATAGATTTATTCTTATGATGGCCAATCATTAAAATAGTAGGCTCAAGAAATTAAGAACATCCCAGATGATAATCCAAAAAGAAACTATGAATAAGAATATTAAAGAATAATCATGTTCTTAGCCTCAACCCCAAAAATCGGGTAGCTACTCAATTTTGAATTCATCATCCAAAATAAGTAATAAATCATACCCAAAACAAATCTTAAAGTCAAGAAAATTAAAGGAATGTCTAAGAACCCTAAAAAAGAGGAATTTCTGCTTTTCCGCCGATGCTCTGCTTGCCAAAAGTCCCCAAAATTATCTTGGATTTTTCCTTTTATAGCTGGGACACATCACTTAAAATATTCCCGATTCTTCCACCCAGCGCGTCATTCCATGCCTTCAATTGCTATTTTCCATTAAAATTTAGGCAATCGCGGAGCTCAAGTATTCCTTGACAATTGTAAAATGTACCCTCACCGCGATACGCCACGATCACGGCGAACCACTGGATTGGGACAATTGTGAAATATTCATCCTCCGCGATGCGCTAAACTTTCAGGTCATAAAATCTGATAAGTTGAACTGTTCCACAATGCGGTGGTTTCATAGACCTTCACTGGATTTGACCATTGCTATTTTGTTGGTCAGCACGACGTGGAGTGTCTTCCAATGAGGATTCCTACTTTCCAAATTCCGTATTTTTGCTTTATTTCACTCCCTTACATTCTTTCAATCCTTCCATATCACGTTGTATGCAAATGCACACAATTCTTCATGACTTTTTACCTGAAAGTGCTAATCATATCCATTAGGTAAAAAACGAAATAAAAGCTGAATTATACTTAAGAATTCATACAAAAGTTCTTGAATTAAATCTAAATCTGGGTGCATATTGGTTCTTTGAGCATATAAATATTCCCAAGATCACCACCCCACTCTTAAAACCATGTTCGTCCTCAAACACATGAATTCAAAAGCATAATTACTTCGTCTTTACATCACAATATCAAAGTTATTTTGCAATGGGAACTTACATTTTGAAATAGCATATTCTTACATCATCTTATCAAAATAATTTTTAGCAATATGAGACAATTTAGTATAAATTTTTCTGTATCAATAATGAATTTCTAACATGTTGGAAAATTCAATCAAAGAAACACAATAAGTAACTCGGCTTTCATCCGCCTACATCCTTACTCAAGAAAATTTCCCCATATTAACTTACACTAATATCTATGCAAAAATATGGGAGTATCAACATCAAATCACTCACTCTCAACAAAGAATTCATACATGGTAGTAAACAAACCATAATCTTTCCCTTATTGTCCTACTCCACTAATAGTCAGATGTTTAGGTGAAGGATCAACTAGGTCTCTTTTTTTGAATTGTAATAAAGGCTTAGGGACAGGTAGGTACTATTTAGGGAAATAGTGACTATTGCTCCTAAGCATTTTAGTACAAAAATTATCTATTAACTCTGTTCTCCAGAACCAATTTATCCTTCTCTTTTCTCCTCATTCTTTCATTTTCAACTCCTTTTTTAATTAGCTTATTTACTTAATCCGGGTTGGGAATATTAGTCATTGTTTCCACATACTTCTCCTTTTTTTGTACCAATTTCATGTTACGCACCCCTATTATAGCCACTCTTAACTTATGCAAAAAACCTTCGTTAAGGTGCACATTATTCAACTGGACCAGGGCCAAAATAGGTTCATTGTAAAGTTACTATTTACTAACTCCCATTTAACCCAGAATCATCAAACATCAATTACAACTACTTTGGGAGCATTAAATTATTACCTTTACTCCTCGACATTTACGCTCTTAATCTCCTCCTAGTTTTATGTTAAAACTCTCACGAACTTATTTGGATCAAATTATGATTTAGCAAAGAAAGGATAGTGTTAATAATAGGCTACCAAAGAAAGAGGCTAAAGGCTCAACGGGGCTGACTAAGACTATGCACCAAGTTAGGTCTATTTAAGTTAGAAACAAGGTTGTCAAAGAAATGCCTACATCACTTCCTACACCCAACACCATCACAGTGTATGCATGGAATCAAACCAAACTTCCCAATCATGTTCTTTATTAAATTCAAAATTAAGCCAACACATCAAATTTCATTTATCAAGAATAAAAACACTCTTATGCTTATTTGTACTCAATTTAACTTCCACTACTGCGAAGATGCTCATTTCACACACTCCTCTAAAATAGTGATTAGGTTCTCATAAATTTATTTAATTCCTATGACCATTCCCCTTAAGATGGTCGTCATCCATCTATCTTCGAGGATGGAAACTAACTATGACTATTTGTTCCTAATTACCAAAGAGGGCAAAGGCAAACGTAATTACTCCAATTGAAACTTGCCAATGAGGGTAAAAGTAACAATAAAATAATACTTTCAACTAACGTAACATGCGATAAATGCCAAAGAGGGAAAATTGCAATCCACAAAGTTACTAACTATTACAGACCAGTGTTCCAACTAGCTAGTACTTGTAAAATTAACATAACAAAAAATAAAATTGTTCAGCCAGAATACAAAGATAAAATAGAATACGAACCAACCACCCCATACTTAAATAAAGAACTATCCCAGTGTTTCCAAATAAGCCTATGGTAGGGTGGCAGTATACTCCCTGGTCAGTTAAACAGAACTATAGCAGTCATATCCTCAGGAGTCCCATCCACATCATCATCATCAGCAGCTCCATCATCATTAGATTGGTCTTTTTCATTTGACTCTATATCTGAATCCCAGTACCTGTGCTCTTCATCAGTTTGTATATCATTATCAACCGGCTCAAAAAATTTTGGGCTAATCCTCAACATAGTTCTAGCATGATGGCCTAGTGGATAATCGAGCTCTAAAGCATGGAGTTTCTTTGGTGTGCTGGTCTTCCTCCCATCTTCGACATCA
>NW_025886034.1:0-1465 GCF_002878395.1 Capsicum annuum
ATGGATAATGTTCTTTCTGTGACCTCAATTTTTTTCCTCTTCTTTGTAGATAGATATAAGGAACTGATAGTTGATCAACTTTTACCGGACCATCACAAGAGGCTGCAGTAAGATGGGTTCGGAGGAATAAGTTGCATGCAGATGGAACCACTTCATATGTGGAAGGTATTCATTACTGATAATTTTATCATAAAAACACACATAGAGTGCATTGATTTTATGAATGTTGTTTTTACTGATTAGTCATAGATCATTCAAACAAAATGTCTGTAAATTTACAGTTAAGTTTGGTAGGTCCTAACTAATAAGGCTGAGGGACCATGAATATGGTTCTGATACCCTATTAAGATTTAATATTTGTTGTTGCTCATGTTTATTTGTCAAGCATTGTGAAGGGATCGAGTTTTGGTGTCATTGTAAAGAGATTCAATAGCGATTGGACTAACTTTTAGGGTGCATTGGACCCTTAGAGGGCCTTCGAAGCTTAGCACTATATCTAACTAGAACGGAAAACCAATATAGTTATTTCCCTAGCCCAAATTTATATGGTTGGGTTGCTCACTCGAGGTGATGATTATACGCCAGAAGGTGCAGTAGAAGAATGTCTTTAAGGGAAAATAGGTAGTTAATGGAAGACTATATCATCTGAGAGCTAATTAAAGAAGAGACATAGGGTATAAAGTAACTTCTAGCTAATCTAGCCGATGGAATTATCTTAACAGATGGAAAATCTAAATCAAGTGCAAATATAAAAGTGTATCCGATAATATAATTTCTTCTGTTATCTATCTGAAAGAAAAATAATGCAGATGGACACTTTGTTATGGAGCTGCGTGGTCGGAATTATCACCTAGATAGAAAAGAAGAGAAGACCAACAAAGCATCCTCATGGGTATTGAGGGTTGAAATGACGTACAACAAGTCTAGAAAACTTATGAAAACAACAATTGCGGCTAAAATAAGGAATCTAAGTAAAGGCGGCAATTTCTAAATTTTAAACTTCATCTCATGCCTTCTTGTTTGTGTTTCCGATTAGTTCCATTGTCGTTGACTTGATTGGAACCACAAACGAGATTGAAAGGTAAATTGAGTATCATTGCTTCCTTAGCAATGTGGTTATAATTGATTGTGTTTTCTTGCCTTAGCATGCTTTCAACATTCCTTGGAGAAGATCAGATATTTGTTGTAGTATGTGAATCTCAATAATTTTCAAGCTTGCCTCCAGTTTGCTGATTCTGTATTCAAGCTGGTCGTTGCCATCTTCAAAGTTGGTCAAGAGTTCCTCATCTCTTATGAGCTCGATCAGGGACACCACCTTCAAAGTTGTAGCATTTTAGGTGGCCTTCAGAACACTTTCATCAGAAGCCTTAAAGGATACATAGAGGGTCACTGTGTTTGTTTTAGGTCAAAATGTGTTGATGCACGTTGAAGATGTGGTCCCAATAATTGAACAACACACTTTTAT
>NW_025886035.1:0-1738 GCF_002878395.1 Capsicum annuum
ATTTGGTTAGAGTCAAAGACACTAAGTCTGAGACTCCAACTCTCCAGTCTGTTAACGTCGTCAATGAGTTTTCTGATGTCTTTTTGACTAATCTCCAAGGGATACCTCCTGATAGAGAGATAGAGTTCGGGATTTATCTTTCTCTCAATACTCAGCCCATTTCTATTCCTCCTTACCGTATAGCCCCTACAAAACTTAAGGAGTTGAAAGAGAAACTCAAAGATCTAATAAATAAGGGTTTCATAAGGCCCAGTATTTTTCCTTAGGGGTGCTCCTGTGTTGTTTGTGAGAAAGAAAGATGGCTCTTTGCGTATGTGCATTGATTACCGCCAACTGAATAAAGTCACCATAAAAAATAAGTACCTCCTTCCGAGAATAGATGATTTGTTTGACCAATTGTAGGGTGCAAGTTACTTCTCAAAGATAGACCTTCATTCCAACTGTCATCAACTCAAAGTTAGGGAGTGTGACTTCCCAAAAACCGTTTTCCGAACTCGTTATGGCCATTTTGAGTTTTTTGTTATGTCTTTTGGGTTAACTAATGCCCCAGTAGCTTTAATGGACCTCATGAATCGAGTGTTCAGACCATATCTGGATATGTTTGTCATAGTGTTCATCGATGATATACTGGTGTACTCCCATAGTGAGGATGAACATTCTGATCATCTCCAAACTGTCTTGCAAACCCTTAGAGATCACAAGTTGTTTCCCAAGTTCAGTAAGTGTGAGTTTTGGCTAAGGTCAGTTGCTTTTCTGGGTCATATCATTTTTTTTGAGGGTATTAGAGTTGATCCCCAAAAGACCAAAGTTGTTAGAAATTGGCCTAGACCTGGTTCTCCGACTAATATCCGAAGTTTCTTGGGTTTCTTGGCCATTTTGTTGAGGGTTTCTCCTCTATAACATCTCCTATGACTTGGTTGACCCAATAAAAAGTGAAGTTCTTGTGGTCTGAATCTTATGAGAAGAGTTTTCAGGAGTTGAAGACTCGACTCACTTCAGCCCCTGTTTTGACTTTGCCTAATGGTGTTGATGGTTTTGTGGTGTACTGTGATGCTTCGAGAGTTGGGTCGGGTTGCATATTGATGCAGAAGGGTAAGGTGATAGCTTATGCTTCTAGACAGTTGAAACCCCATGAGAAAAATTACCCCACCCATGATCTTGAGTTGGCTGTTGTTGTGTTTGCTTTGGAAATCTAGAGACACTATTTGTATGGTGTCCATGTTAATATTTTCACTGATCATAAGAGTCTCCAGTATGTGTTTACCCAGAGAGAATTGAATCTTAAGCAGAGATGATGGTTAGAATTGTTAAAGGACTATGATATGAGTGTGTTGTACCATCCGGGCAAGGCCAATATTGTGGCGGATACCCTAAGTAGAGTGTCCATGGGTAGTGTTTCGCATGTGGTAGAAGGTAAGAAAGAGTTGGCTCGTGATGTACATCATTTGGCTAGATTGGGGGTTAGGTTGTTTGACTCTACTGAAGGTAGTATAGGGGTTCAGAGTAGTTTCGAATCCTCCTTGGTTTTGGAAGTGAAGGAAAAGCAATACTTAGATGCTAGTTGGTCAGACTGAAGGAGTCAGTCAAGGACCAAAAAGTAGAGGTTTTCTCCCAATGAGGAGATGGTGTTTGAGATTGCAGGGTAGATTGTGTATCCCGAATGTTGATGATTTGAGACAGAGGATTATGGCTGAAGTGCACGGGGCGTGATATTCTATTCATCTTGGTGCCACCAAGA
>NW_025886036.1:0-4076 GCF_002878395.1 Capsicum annuum
ATATATATATATATATATATATATATATATATATATATATATATATACTAGTCAAGTGTACGTGCTTCGCGTGTGTGAATGATGATAATAATAAGTGTATATGAAAGAATAAATTGCTATCATTTATATTGAGCAATATGCGTGATCCACATTCAAAGATCATATTATATGAATCGGATCCATTAAAGTCACTTAAGGCTAATTTCTTGATAGAAAAAAAACTTACCCTTCAAAGATCTCTCATTTCTCTCTTTCCGTACCATCCATGTCATGACAAGTAAAATCACATTCCATGTCATGTGTCTTCTTCTCATCCAAGACAAAAAATTTATAAATTATGAAACAAATATATGAACAAAAAACTTTTTAAAAAAAGATACGTTGAAATATTAATTATTTGATATTATATTTTGAAAGAAAAATATGTTTTAGAGTTTTTACGACGATATTAAAACATAAATCGAGCGATGCAAATTATTACTAGCGTCCATATTTAAGAACCTGACGGAAGATTGAAATCGATTATAAATTTGAGTTGTTAACTCATGAAGTCTCTAATCTCAATTTTGTTTTGTCTTTTAGCCAACTAATGACTTTATTTAGTACTTGTTTGACACTATAATTTATTTGTTATCATGACAAATCATTATTTTTACTTTATTTTCTCTTAGTAGTTTCTTTTATGTAAGTATAATTCTGACAAAAGAGCGTTAACTTGAATTGTGCCTTAATAGGAAATAAAGCTAACATGAATAAGAAATAAAATTTATAACAAAATATTAAAAATCAATCAATAATGATTTACGTACAAAACCAAATACAAATAATTTTAAATTATGGAAAAAAAATATCTTAAAAGTCAAAGGATTTTCAATTTTGTCAAGCCTAATTTAAACCAAAAACAAAAGAACATTAATTTAATTTTAAGGTTTTTTTTTCTTTTTTTAAAAAAAAACAGCTAAAAGAAGCTTAAAAGCCCCCCCAAAAAGCTCATATTTGCATAAAAAAATGAGAAAAAGGTAAAAAAAAATAAAATTGAATCCATGGGGTTGGAGCGTATATGTCAAGTCTATATATTTAATTAAAATAAAATGTGATTCTTTACATATATTTTAGGATCGTTAATTTCTTTACATATATTTTTTACTCATATAAATATATATATATATATATATATATATATATATATATATATATATATTTCTTTTATTTTATGCAATTTAGGATTCTTATTTCTTTCTATATATTTATTTGATCAGAGTTCTTTCAATATATTTTAGGAGTTCTTAATTTAATAATATAATGATTAAAAAAAGGTGAAAAAATAATTTTGTTTATTGCAAGGCGTTTTAGTGAAGGGCAAAACGTTCAAATCACTTTTCTAAGGGTCTTCACATTTTTAATATATATATATAAACAACAACAACAACAAACCCAGTGTATTCCCACCTAGTGGGGTCTGGGGGGGTAAGATGTACGCAGTCCATACCTCTACCTCTGATGAAGTAGAAAGGCTGTTTCCGATAGACCCCTGGCTCAAGGCACGAGATACCACACAAACACATAGTAAAGCACAGAAGCAGATAACATAAATACGGCACCCATAAGTAACATAAAACAGAGGAAAGCAGAGGAAAGCACACAGATTCGTAGTAAAACATGGAACACGGAATCATAACAGGAATAAAACCCCCACCAAGTAATTCCCTACACTAGCGACCCAAACTGGCCCTAGTCCTCTGCCGAAATTTATGCCCTCCAGACCTTCCTATCTAGGGTCATGTCCTCGGTGAGCTGTAACTGTTCCATGTCCCGCCTAATCACCTCACCCCAGTACTTCTTCGGCCTACCCCGACCCCGCCTAAAACCATCCAACGCTAGCCTCTCACACCTACGGACCGGGGCATCCATGCCCCTCCTCTTCACGTGTCCGAACCATCTCAATCGTGCTTCCCGCATCTTGCACTCCACTGAAGTCACACCAACCTTCTCCCGGATAGTCTCATTCCGAACTCTATCCCCTCTAGTCAGTCCACACATCCAGCGCAACATCCGCATTTCTGCCACCTTCATTTTTTGGATGTGGGAGTTCTTAACTGGCCAACACTCCGCTC
The DNA here is from genome assembly GCF_002878395.1 of Capsicum annuum. Taxonomy (NCBI): domain Eukaryota; kingdom Viridiplantae; phylum Streptophyta; class Magnoliopsida; order Solanales; family Solanaceae; genus Capsicum; species Capsicum annuum. The sequence goes on from NW_025886036.1 coordinate 2,115, forward strand.
CATACAACAAGGCCGGACGGACTACCACCCTGTAGAATTTGCCTAAATACACTTACAATGCAATAGTTAAAAAAGAAATGTTTCCAACTATCCCAATATAGGGATAGATCTGATACAAAAACAACAATATATAAACTAACTGTTACCATCCTCAAAAAAAAGAAAAGAAAAAACAACAATATACCAAGTGTAATCCCACAAGTGGGGTCTAGGGAGGGTAGAGAGTACTCAGACCTTACCCCTACCAAATCGAGATAGAGAGACCGTTTCCAATAGGCCCTTGGCTCAAGAAAAACATTTCAATGCCGTTTGAAAAAGGAAAAGCGGCAATGAAGAAAAATGAGAATTAATAAGGAAAGCAGTACATAGAATTCTGAAAAATAGCAGTATGTATGTATGTATATATATATACATATATATATATATATGTATATATATATACTATAATTATATGCCAAGGATTGAGGTTATATATATTTGTTATAGAATTTACTATAAACCAACCTCTTTATACTTTGAATCCCATGTGTAAAATAATGGATTTCAAGAATGAAACCATTCTGATAGAAACCAACTATAATCTTTGCTTGTAAATGTTCCATTCATATATATGTATATATGCATATATATGTATATGCATATATATATGTGTGTGTGTGTCACCAAAATTCTTTGGGTCAATAGCAGGTGAGGATCCACAGCTTTATCTTGAGGATGTGAAGAAGATTACAAAAATTATACATGTTTCTGAAGAGGAGAGTATATAATTGGCATCCTATAGGCTGAAGGATATTGCTCATGATTGAGTAGTGATATGGAAGAAGAGTAGAGGGGAGGATGCAACTCCCATGACTTGGTAGATATTTTAGGATGCGTTCTTAGATAAGTTTTTCCCCCTTGTGATGAGGGAAGCTAAGCTAGAAGAGTTTTTGAACTTAAGGCAAGGCTCCATGATAGTAAAAGAGTATTACCTCAAGATCAACTAGTTGTCTAAGTATGTCCCTGAGCAGATGGCTGACCTTAGATCTAGCAAGAGTAAGTTTGAGACTGGTGTGTTTGGGTTGGTGGTTTAAGATTGTAGAACTTATATGCTCAATAGAGATATGGATCTTTCTAGGTTGATGATGTACACTTAGTAAATCGAGGTATAGAAAGCTAAGGAAAGAGAGAGAGTGAGTAAGAAACCCAGAACATGTAGTTTTAGTTTTTCTCATCCAGGGTCACAAGGTGGTAACCGTTCTTAGCATAGTCAAAATTTTTTAGTCCTAGCTCAATTCTAAGCTAGTGCACCAGTACCAAATTTCAGGGATGGCAGTCATGATGGGGTGCCAGGCTCCAAGACCCAGGGTAGTATGAGAAATGATCGTACCTATAATCTTTGTAAAGAATATGGTAAAAATTACCTAGGTGCTTGTAGAGCAGGCAGCGAGGTATGTTTTGCTTGTGGTAAGTCAGGCCACAGGTTGCAGGAGTGTAGAACTATGGCTCAGAGGGGTAAAGATTTGTGTCAATAGGGTACCACTTCCAGTACCACTAGTGGTTAGTGTCTGAACAGATTTTATTCACTCCAGACTTGTCATGATCAGGGAAGTTTCCCTAACATAGATTCGGGTATGTTATAATCCCATCATCTTCATGATATGCATTGCTAGATCCCTTGCTCCCATTTGAGATTAAGTTTTCAGCATGAGTTAGTTAGTAAGCTAGCAAGTCAGTTTAGCAGTCAGGCAGTCAGATTCATAAGGTTTGTTTTCTATCTTTCCATTTAGTCATACTATCAAAAATCTTAGGAATGTGACTATTCCAAGATAGAAAGTTCCTGTAGTTGCAAGTTTAGTTTAGTTCATGAATCATGCATTATTTTTAGATTCCCGAGGTTCAGTTATGATCTAGTTTGTAGGTGCCTTGTGAATTACCTTGATTTTCCTAGTATCTCAATAAAGTAAGCATTCTTAGAGGGAC
>NW_025886037.1:0-6232 GCF_002878395.1 Capsicum annuum
TATCATCGATGATATCTTTAATACAATATTGACGCAACATTGTAAAAGATCACGAGGATCTGAATCTACGTTTATTTAAGCATGCTGATGTAGAAATATTTATCAAGTAACATAAAAAGATGCTTCTTGATAAGCGTAAAACTTATTTAATTTACAATCCAAACACTTGACGATGTCACATGTGAAATTCTGAATATTGTCATTTGACAAAAGTTATATGAAACATTTTAAGGATTCAAAATGTTTGAAGCATATAAAAATTTCTGGGAAACTTATTTATAATCCTTATTTTGCATAAGTTTATAACTTGAAAATCATTGTAACTGTTGGAGAGTTTTCAAAGCAATAGATTATCTGCCGACATGAGAAATATACCTAATTGAATTGGTTATGAAGTATCATATCTTAATACAATTGATGTACGTGCACTAATATACCTTACAAATACTACAAGTCCTGATATAACCTTTCTTCGGTTAATTTGTTAGCAAGGTATAATTCTGTTCCTACTAGGAGACATCGAAATGAGATCAAACATATGATTTTATTTTATTCTAAAGATTGCAATCTCAATCTTGTTGATTATGTTGATGTTGGGTATTTATTTAACCCGCATAAATCTCGACTCAAACATGCAATGTGTTCACATGTGGGGATACTGTCATATCTTGGAGATATATAAAGCAGTCTATTTAGCCACTTCATCAAATCATGCTGAGATAATAGCTATTCATGAAGCAAGCCGAGAATGTGTATAGGTGAAGTCCATGATACATCACATTCAAGAAAAATGTGGTTTGAAATGTGATAATGTACCCACAGTTTTATACAGAGATAATGCAACACGCATAACACATCTTAATGGAGGATTCATAAAAGGAGATGGAACAAAGCACACTTTATCAAAGTTTTTCTATACACACGAGCTACAAAAGAAGGGTGATATTAACATGCAATAGATTCGTTCAAGTGATAATGTGACTGATTTATTCACCAAGTCTCTTCCAACTGCAACTTTTAAGAAGATGATGCACAAGTTCAGGATGCAAAAGCTCAAGGATGTTCTTATTAGGGGGAGTTAATATGCGTTGTACTCTTTTTTTCTTACGGGGTTTTGTCACACTGGAATTTTTCTTGTAATGTTTTTAATGAGGAAACCTAAATGCATATTATTAGAGATGTGTACTCTTTTTCCTTCACTAGAATTTTTTCTCACTGGGCTTTTTCTAATAAGGTTTTAACGAGGCACATTATCTATCATTTAGACATTCAAAGGGGAGTGTTATGAATATATTTATATTATAAAGAATGTCTATCAAGAATATAGATAAGATCTATCAAGATCTATTTGATATCTATTAGGATATGAAGTATCTATCTTTTAGAGAGAAACTAAGAGTATTTTTCCCTATAAATAGAAGGATTTTGTTCATTGTATCATCAATCTGATGATCTCTCATCCCTCAATAAAAATAAAGAAGCCTCTTATCTTCTCTTTCTATTTAATCTTGTTATTCTTACTTTATATTTCATAACAAAACTAAAATTTTAATGTATAATTTGAATTTTTAAAGTTATAAATTTTTCTTATGTTGTGAATGAATGACATGTAAGTTACCATGTGACAACCTATTAAGTAAGACAATTTTCTTACTAATTCTCCACCCCTTTATTTTGTACAAATAGTTAATATATATTTTGGCTATAAATAGCCATTACCTATAATGGAAGATAAGGAACTTTACACTCTCCAATTTTTTATGTCTTAGCTTTGTTTAGTTTTACATTATTTTATATAATATGTTATCAGCACGAGTCTCTACCATTCTGAAAAAATACAGGTAATAAAGGTAAGTATTTATTTTTCTTAAATAATGTTAAATATATATCCAAATGCGAATTTGTTGTCCTAGATATATTGGTCAAAACATACATGTCTTGGGCACTGAATGCCGAATATATTTGGATGCGCTGGGTCTAACAGACACCATAAAAAATGACAATCAGGCATCAAATCAAGACCGGACCAGGGCCATGATATTTATCCGTCATCATCTTGACAAAGTTTTGAAAATGGAATACCTCACGACTAAGGATCCCTTTATATTGTGGAATAATTTGAAAGAAAGATACGACCACCTGAAGATGGTCGTCTTTCCACAGGCACATTATGAGTAAACTAATTTGAGGTTTCGGGATTTTAAAAATATAACTGATTATAATTCTGTGATGTTTAGAATTAAATCGCAGTTGAATTTATGCGGAGAAAATATCACTGATCACTACATATTATAGAAAACATTCTCTACTTTTCTCGCCTCGAGTATGGTCCTACAACAGCAATACCGAGAAATGAAATTCAAGAAATATTTTGAATTAATTTCTCATATTCTTGTTGTTGAACAACATAATGATCTTGTAATAAGAAATCGTGAAAGTCGACATGCTGGTACTGCTCCATTCCCTGAAGTGAATGCTACAAAGTTTTACCCAACCAGACGTGAAAGAAGTCCTGGCCCCAGTCATGATCATGGTCGTGGTAGAGGAAGGTATTTTAATCAGGGTGATCGTCTTGCAATAAATAATGACCCTCAACACCAGCAGTATAAAAAGAAGGGTGAAGCTCCTGAAGCAGCGCCAAGGACGAACACTAAAAATAAATGTTATCGATGTGCAGTAAAGGGATACTGGTCGCATATCTGTCATACGCCAAAGCATCTGGTGAAGTTATATCAGGTGTCCCTTAAGAAAATAGATAATGACGTTGAGGCAAACTTTATCTCTGAAGATAATGTTGAGCCCATGAATTTAAATGCCTCAGATTTTTTTACAATCCCCGAAGAATATGTTAATCATCCTGTAGATGATGAATATGAAATAGTCTGATTGTTTTACTTTTCTGTTAAGTTGTATTAGTTTACATTTCTGTTAATAGTATCTCACTAATCTTGTAAAATAAAGTTTGTGTAATTCGTTATGTGCTAGTAATACTATAATGTTTACTTTGTTTATATTTTCATCTTGAAGAATATATGAATACTCCTGAAGTAGAAAATCAGAAATTTACTCCTGAAGTAGTAAATTTGAAATTAAAGATATGATAGAGAAAATTCTCTACAGTTATATGTATACCTCGATTTGCTTCTGAAGTTGCAAAATATTGACAGAAGTCCTAAGGTATCATAGTTTGATATGCTTAAGACACGTTGTAATAATTATATTTCATTCTCGAAGAATGAAAACTTTTGATAAATTGTTAATTATCTTTCATTCTCAAGTAATGAGATTTTCTTTATAAATGTTACAATTACAGATTCATTCCCTGAGGTGAATGTGATATTTAGTAAGGTATATAAATGTGCACTTGACTGTGAAAATCACATTCAGAAGGAGTATAATGAATTATTCTGAAATTTACTCCCGAAATAATAAGTTTAAAATTTATCTTAAATCTACTCCTGAAATAATAGAACCTTGAAATTTACTCCTGAAGCAGTAAATCCGATATTTACTCCTGAAGTAGTAAATCTGATATATATTTTTGAAGTAGTAAGATTGTGCAATAGTAAAATCTTGCAAACTACTCTTGAAGTAGCAGACCGTTTAATCAAGTAAATAACTCATGCAATGATAAATTTATAGTTTTCTAGTTTAAATTATTCTATTTGTTGCGTGAATGATTTTATCATCCTGAAGATGAGCATATTGAGTTTTAGACATATAATGTTGGGACTGAATTCCCTAAATTCTGAAAAACATAAAAGGTGAATAAGGGTCCATTCACCCATCATTTGATATAATGCACCCATAAGATGGTCACATGTACTTTTATTGTCAGCCTGCAGTTTGACATTCATAAAGTTGCCTCCTCAATTAAATTGAGTCAAGAGCATAATTTTCAAATAATATAGTCAAAATAATTGATCTTGATAATACTGGTTATATTCAAGCTGGTTTAGCATTGAATGACTTATAAATAGCTAAACCATTACTTAAGAGAACAAAGATAAAAAAGTATTGGTCTAAAATATATATTGCATACAATAGCACTTGTGTGCATTAGACCAATAAATTATGATCAATTCATCCCTCTCAGTTGGTTCAGGATCAGGAACCATATATTTTTCATCTAATAATTTTTTGATGTGCGGTATGTAATTAATAGATATACCATGATTCACAAAGATGAATTCTCCAAAGTAGATTGGAGTATATGTTAGTTTTCCTAACATAAGGGTGAGATAATAAGCAATTAAGAAATATGTTGAGAATTGTCGTTAGTACGATCCTCATTTAAAAGATAATTCTAGTCAAATGCCAAAAACATTTGCTGACCCAAAATTGATTTTATATTTAACTGCAGATGCTCCTACTATATGTCCATGAAGGACAGAGTCTATGGCATGCATGAAGCATGGTAAATCAATCGGTTCCAAATAAAGCAATCCTTGAAAACAAAATGGAGCAAATGATCATAAAAAAGAGGCAATATGCTCTTGAAGAGCGACGTCATAACGCTTCGTGAAACCTCCAGAAGAGGTTCAGGTACCTAAAATAATGATGTGATGATATCTCAATAAATTATGTCGTAATGTGAACCGATACAAATGATATCTCGTCGACAATATCTTTAGTACAATAGTGCACAATATTGTATAATATTATGAGGATTTGAATTTTACGTTTATTTAAGCATGCTAACGTAGAAATAATATCAAGTGGAATATGCTTCTTGGTAAGCATAAGGTTTATTTGGCCTACAGTCCTGACACTAGAAGATGTCATGTATTTAACATTGAATGGCTCACTTGATAATGAAATTTAGATGAGAATCCCAGAAGGATTAAAGATGCCTGAAACATGTAGTTCAAAGTCTCGAGAATTATATTCAATTAGATTACAAAGATCATTATACGATCTAAAATAATCAGCGCGTATGTGGTATAGTTGCCTTAGTAAGTACTTGATGAACGAAGGTTATATAAATGATGTCATTTGTCCTTATATTTTTATTAAGAAAACGGCATCAGAGTTTGTTATACTCGCTGTTTATGTGGATGACATAAATCTCATTGGAACTCCAGAAGAGATTCAAAAGGTAATTGAATATCTAAAAAAAGAATTTGAAATGAAAGATCTGGAAAGACAAGACTTTGTCTTGGTCTGCAGATTGAACATTTAGCAGACGGAATTTTCATCCACCAATCTGCCTATACTGATAATGTCTTGAAATAATTTTACACGGACAAAGCATATTCATTAAATAATCTAATGATTGTTCGAGCACTTGAAGTGAGTAAAGATTCATTTCTACATCCAAAAGAGGGTGAAGAGATTCTTGGTCCTGAAGTACTGTATCTCAATGCTATTGGTACACCTATGTATCTTGCTAATAGCGCAAGGCTTCAAATAGTCCATTCTATTAATTTGCTAGCCAGGTACAGTTTTCTTTCACGTAGATATTGAAACGGAGGTAAGCATATATTGTGATATCTAAAGGAGCCTATTGATATAAGTCTATTTTATACTAACAAAGATAGTTTAGATCTTGTTAGTCATGCAGATGCAGGTTATTTATCTAACCCACATAAAGCTCGATGTCAAACAAACTATGTATTTGCATACGGAGGTACTACTATATTATGACAATCTACAAAGCAGTCTATCGTTGCTACTTCTTCAAATCATGTTGAGGTAATAGCTATTCATGGGGGCAAGTAGAGAATGCATATGGCTGAGGTCAGTGATACATTCCATCAAAGAGAGATGTGGCTTGAAGCTCGATATCAAGATACCCACAATCATATTTGAAGACAATGCAATATGCATAGCTCAATTGAAAAAAGGCTTTACAAAGGGAGATAGAACAGAGCACATTTCGCTAAAATTCTTCTTCACACATGATCTCTAGAAGAATGGCGATATTGATGTACAACAAATCCGTTCAAGTGACAATCCAGTAGATTTGTTCACCAAATTCTTACCAACTTCAACTTTTGAGAAGATAGTATACAAGATTGAAATGCGAAAACTGAACCAGTTGCATCGAGGTCTTCATCAGGGAGAGTAAGAATACGTGTTGTACTCTTTTTTTCCTTAACCAAGGTTTTTATCCCACTTAGTTTTTCCTGATAAGATTTTTAATGAGGCAACACTCAAATGCGTATCCAGTAAATTTCTTTTTACATGGTCATTCAAGGGGGCTTATTGTGAATGAATGACATTAAGTTGT
>NW_025886038.1:0-3971 GCF_002878395.1 Capsicum annuum
ATTTTTTTCACAACTTAGATCTCTAAATGAGGAATGCAAGATAGTGAAAGATAAATTAAATATCTAATATAGCCTTACTCAGTTCATTATTTGGATGTCCAAAACAAGCATACTTAAATTACATAAACACACAAAAAATAGGGATACAACTAGAAAAGCTTCATGTGTGTGTTGCTAAAAATGATAAAATGGGTACCTGAAAGTCGACGGCAGCAGTGGCTGTGGTAGTCGACGATGGATTTTGGGGTGGATTTTTGGAAGATAGTGTGTTTATGTGTGTATGGTTGCCAATTTTTGGAAGAGAGTGTGTGTTTGTGTTTGTGCGTGCGATTAGAATTGGGAAAGTTGAAATATTTTGTTGGTTTGGGTCGGTTAGGGTCGGGTAATTATATTTAATTTTTTTTAATTAACAGAAAACCGACCACATGTTGTCGATTTTTAAAAAAAATTTTGATAAATTAAAGTTTCATAAACTACAATTAATAAATTAAAATTAATATTTAACAAATTAATTTTTTAATAAATTTTATAATATTTATAAAAAATAATTTTGTAAATTACGATAAATTTTTGGTTAATTAGCTTTTAATTACGATATTATATATATATACTTCGTAATACAATGTGTTAATCAGATAAATTATTGATTACCTCTCCTACGTTATAACAACTTCAACAATATACGCGTATCTACATTGACATTAAATAGTATATCTATTTCCTCTATTTCTATCAATTATTACGGAAACCGACCACATGTGGTCAGTTTTCAAAAATTATTTTTGAAATTAAAGTTTAATAAATGATAATTAATAAATTACAAAATAAGTTAATAAATTAAAAATAATTTTTAACAAATTAAAATTTTAATAAATTCTATAATATTTATAACAACATCCAATTAATTTAATACAATTTGTATATATATAAATCAGATAAGTAGTTATTTTATCATCACATTAACACGAGTAGTATATTTTCTCAATCGAATAATAATATCAATGAATTTTGTAAATTAAGATAATTTTTTGGTTAATTAGCTTTTAAATACGATTATATATATATATATATATACACCTCGTAATACTAGTCGTACGTTATTACAACTTCAACGACATACGCGTGTCTACATTGACCCAAAATAGTATATCTATTTCCTCAATAGTATTATATATATATCAACGTATCATTCAAACTATTCTAATATATGGATTCAGTTATCTAGCTTTTGATTACTACATACGTCACTACACGAGATATACGTATATATACATATATTCAATCGTCTATCAGCTTTCAAATACATACTATAAACATCACAAACATGATTTTACTACCCCAGAATAATATATAACGTATTTCATAAATACTCAGATGAATTATCGATTAGATTATCTTATGTCATTAATATGCTTTCACTGTATAATATGTATGTACTATAAATATATACCTATACATACACACACATATACACACTATCGACTATATCAAGTTCTAAATACGTACTATATATATCACATACGTACACAAGTGTATTTACCAATAATATAATGGGACGTGTTTCATATACATACTCAGATGATTGGTCAATTAATTATATTTGATTAGCTTAGTATACTAGGTTTTGACTATATCGTTCATCAATTGATCACTACATGATATATATATATATATATATGTATATATATAAATATATATATATATATATATATATGTATGTATATATATGTATGTATAAAGATATTTATATATATGAAGTCTTGAATGCGTAGTATATATATCATATCCACAAGTATATTGCATTATAATAGAACATGTTCATTGTATATTCTGATGAATTATCGATTATATATTAAATTATTATGACTGGAATAGTAACATAATATCATTATCTCAACAGTATGATATATATATACACATATTCATTATACAAAGATTATGCATGTTTAATGTCATTTAACATATATCGAAGGAAAATATTTATTTTATATATTGAAACATAAGTAAAAGATAAAGATTATGTTTAACGTAATTTGTTTATTTTATTTGATATATTTTTTAGTGTAATTTTTTCACAAAATTTAAGAATGATTGATTTTTATTATTATTATACTGGTTATCGACTATGTGTGATCAGTGTAATTTTAAAAAATTATATATATAATTACTGTTAATAAAAATAATATATATATTTGATTACATATATATAATTATTGGTTACTAAAAATTATTTACTTTTTAATTTTTTTAAGATCAAAAACCAACCACTAGTGGTCGGTTTTTTTTTTAATTATTTTAATTAATAAACCAATCGCAAGTGGTCGGTTTTTTAAAAATATTTTTTTTTTTTAAAAATAAAAAACCGGCCACTTAAAAATAAATTAAAAAAGAATTTTTAAAAATCGACCAAAAGTGCTCGGTTTTTGAAAATATTTTTTAATTATATTTATTTAAAAAAATGACTACAAGTGGTCGGTTTTGTTATTTTTTTTTAATTTTTATTTGTAAAACAAATAATAATTACTATAAAAATTATTGAAATAATATTTTAATTTTTTAAAATAAAAAAAAGCGACCACATTTAAAAAAAAAAATAAACAAAAAGTAAAAAAAACCACCACCTGTGGTCGATTTTTTTCGACCACGATGTGTGGTCGGTTTTTTGTGGTCGTTTTTTTAGCTTTTTTTAGTAGTGTTATGTCCAGCAACTCCAATTTCAGTGCCCTGGCCTTTTACCCATTACAGTGCTATCAACACCTGCTACTTTCTCATAAACAGAAGCAAGTTTAAATTAGTAAAGAACAATTTTAAATATCTTAATGACATAAATAGTATCACTACGAATGAGAAATAAAATTTTAAGAAATTCTTTTAAATTTGCTTGTAATCGACACATGAATCTTTCTTCCCTGCACAAGAGTATTGAAGAATCAACCAAAAATGGCTTACATAGATTCATTATGATTGAAGAAATGTTAAAAATATACAATGAAATATTTATAACTTATATCTACTATTCTGTCTTTGTTATTCCTCTGAATGTTTCACTCCAACAACCCAACCTACAATGTTAGGTCTGATCTCACTATCTTCAACAATAGACCTGAGTGAGCTCATTGAGATACTTGAAAACTTATTACATAGAAGCAATTTTTTTATCGACTTTAAACCAATTGATGTTGGAATCGATTTACTGTGTCTTGTTCACCTTTTTCTTCTGTTTTGGTACACTATTGTTTATCTCTTTTGAATCTTAAGTAGAAGCATAATGTTATTCAAGTAAATTGAGTCATCTAGCTAGTCCAAAGTTTGGATGAGAACTCAAATTATGAATATGTTGGGATTGAAACAATAGAGCTTCATGCGAATTTGATTAATTGACCTACGTGTAACTAATTATTAACGAAAAAAACTATTGAGAGAATAATCAAGGCAAACGAAAGGTTTACATGTATAAAAGAAAAATTAACTTCTAACAGGGACAGGATGGTTAGGAAGCACCAACTGCACATCTTTGCTTCTCAAAATCTCATTATCAAGCCTCTGCTTTTACTCTTTCCACTGCAGGCTGCAACCCACTTCGCCTTGACCTTAGCCTCCATAGCTGCCTTTGCTGAGGATCTCTCTGTTGTAGACCTTTGATGATTTCAACTGCAGTTTTCTCCATTGAAGATAACAATTTAATTGAAACTTTTCGTAATACTATCTACGACATGATTTTAGCATAAAGAATTTTCTTATTACTATATTTTACACCATAACAATTATAAAGAGACACAAAATAAATTATACATACCTAAATAAGATGATTGATTGGTTAAAGAGTAGGAATCGAAACCTCAATAATTTGGAGACAAATTCTTTTTCGGAGGCGTGCAACAATGTTTGTATGTAATGTTCTCATATTTTCTCATGAATTTTAGATTAATTAATTAATAACTTAATATGCTAAACAAACTATTTGACTCCTA
>NW_025886039.1:0-1406 GCF_002878395.1 Capsicum annuum
GTACAATGATATTTGCCTACTATTGCAGACTAAGAGATATTGACTCCCGGCATAGAGGCCATGTATTAGAATCCTAGCTCCAGCTATTTCGGCCTAGATAAGGCAAAATATTTGGATGTCCAAGGACATTGTCTTTATGACAACACACTTCTAGATTTTGAAATATCAAAGTAACATCATTATGTCAATCGTTGCATCTGGAGTTCTACTAAAAAAAATTTTTTAATTTTCTATGAACTCCTTCACCTTATATATTACACTTTATGGTCTTAAATCACATTGTCATAAACCTTTCCATTATCAAATTTACCTAAACCTTAAAAAACATGGAATTTATCCAAGATTAGGCTTCCATGAATCTTTTTAACACTTCATCCAGGGAGAATCTTAACTCAAATTTTTGCATTTTAAGTATTATCATTATGAAAAAAGGGTCATTACAACACCTAACAATTTACCCATTGTTCGTCTCAAAATAATAAATCAAGAAAAATAAAGAAAGAGTAACAAGGGAAGTAGTTGAATCCTCAAACAAGTGAGGGTACTTTTTGTGCATATCTATCTCAGTTTTCCAAGTGGCCTCATCAATAGGAAAGTGCATCCACTAGATTTTCACAGATCTAATCTCTTCGGTCCTCGACTTTCACACATCTCAATAAAGAATCACTAATGACTCCTCTTCATAAGAAAGATTCTTTTTATGTAACACATAATAATGTAATCTCTAACACTATGATATTTCTTAAGCATGAAGACATGAAACACTGGATGGACGCCTGGCAAGCTTAGGGAAATGCAAGTCCATAAGATACTAGACCCATATCCTTACAAATTTTTAATGGACTAATATACAAAGATCTAAGCATGCCACTCTTACCAAATTAAACCTCTCCCTTCATGATGTATAAATTTAGCAACACATAATTTCCTGCTTAAACTACATACCCCTTGCCTTGAGATTGACATTTTTCTTTGATTGTCTTTGGGATTCCAACAACTTATCTTGAATGAACCCTAACTTTTCTTGAGCTTCTTTTAATAATTCTGCCAAAAGTTTTCAAATCACCCACCTCAAACAAGCTTATTGGTGATCTACATTGTAATACTCCTAGACTACCCCATTTATATCACACAGTCCTTCGAACCACGAGTGGTTCCAAGCTAACCCATTGTACTAGAATAAAGATGAGGAATTGATTAGACATGTATAAGATAAAAAAAACATATTGAGAGGAAGAATAATTATGAGATTATATATTTTAATAAATTATTGTTAAAACTTTACAAACTGATTATACAAAATAAAACTAGAACTGAATACATCAATTATGACTTACTATCTATGAAGCCTCTATGAATACTGACTATATGTAGTTAGGACATGACTTCTAGCTATCCTAATCAAT
>NW_025886040.1:0-2196 GCF_002878395.1 Capsicum annuum
AGTCTTTTTGGCAAGGTAGCTTATGAGCTTGAATTGCCTTCTGATAATGCTCAACTTACACATCAATTTAGTGTAAGGCGGTCGTCATCAATATATTTACCTAACTTTTGGAGTCAGGGTCGAATCCACAGGGAATAATATGAGTGGCGATTAAACTAATTTGAAGCTACAGCTACAAGTTGAATTCAAACAACTGGCATAAAAAGATAAAATGGGGGTTTTGTAGATTAGCCAATAATTGTTGGTCACTTTAGTTACAGTGTTCGTAATCAAGTGTTTATGAAAAAACAGAATTATGTTCACTAGGGGTTTTGGTACTTGACAGATGCTACTAGTGGTTCAAGATTCTCACGGGAGGTAGGACAACAAGTTATCTTTGTCGAAGTTATGCTTAAATGTCTCTCAACCTACTTAAGCATTTAATTACCTAATCCTCTCGGAATTAGGAAATTTATATTCACTACCTAGATTTTACCTCAGGTTAACCAACCTTGTTACAACGCTGATTATTAAATGGAAGTTTAGTGTTTCCAAGTCCCTATTGATAATTCACTTCCCACTATATTTGATTTCTTTCTCAAGCAAATCAGAGCAGGCGTTATCTATCGTTTGCAACTAACAGACAATAATTAAAACATCAGAATTATCAAGAAGTCCTACCACCTTTCGAATCCTGAACACTCAGCACCTTATCAAGACCTAACCCTAGGTCCCATAATTCAGGTTAAAGGAATTTATCCGCTCATGATGTTATAATCGAAGAAACTAGATGAATTCATGCTTTGAAAGATAAAATTACCACAAGATGAATAGAAACTAGAGATTCTCCGATTAAATCACAAATGAAATCCCAAAATAATGATTAAATTCATTTCAAAGTAATTGCATTTTCAAGCCAAGAAGTTAGAGGGAGAAAATATCAAAGTATCGTGTCTCAAAACTCAAGGTTCGGATCCCTCAAGAAAACCCTAAACAAAGCTTTAAATAGTTCACCCTAATTAATGAAACAAAATAATAAAATTCAGAAATTCCTCGAATTAGGTGATGCCATTTGTGATAGCCTATCAGGAGGCTGATGACTTATCACAAAAGTTGTCAGCTTCCTCTTTGCTTTGGACACTTGCTGTATAACGCTGATGATAAATGGTGATGCCCAATCAGCTCTTTGACGACTTATCACAAATGTCGTCAAGTCTCTGCTTCAGTTATCATGTGCTGCCTTAGGCTGACGGCATTCTTGACGGCTTATCATCTCCTTGACGACCTATCACAAAATGTCATCATAGCTTTCAACTTAGGCCAATTCTCTGTCTATGGCTGATGATGAAGTTGATAGCTTATCACAGGGCTAACGACTTATCACAAATGTCGTCATCCACACTTTGCCTCTATTTATTTCAGATTTCAGATCATTTGCTTCCATTCTTGTTAGTTCTCTAACATATTAGCTTCTTCTGCAAAATCAGACATAAAGCAATAAAAACGATAAATGTTGCTTAAGACTTCGCAATTATTCTTAGTTTAAAGCATCAAATGTGTTAGCATTATCTCACACATCAACACTCTCAACTTAAAATAATTGCTTGTCCTCAAGAAACTCAACACAACTAAGAGAATACAAAGCACATTTGGCAGTCAATCATCCATATCATCTCCAAACACTTTCACCATATCCTAGGTCAGTTAATTCAAGAACAACTGTGTATATTATTGAAGAACACCAATGCAACACACAGGAATCAAGATACGACATTAATTCAGCTATAACAACCATGCATAGACCAATATTACACTCTCCAAACAAGTTAGCAACTAGCAACATATCTGGTGTGTCCTCATCGTAAAAAAATCCCCCTCATTTCATATCAGTAATGATATATGTAACCATGGTGACAATAAAAACACTCACTCTTAGAATGAAGTTCCAACTAATGTATGCCAAGTGCCATAGGCTTGCCCTTATTTTCATTACCCAGATCTTCAGATAGGTCAGCTAGGATCACTATAGGTCTTTTCTTTGGCTTGTAATGTAGGCTAGGGGATGGTATGATACTCGATGATATTTAAAGTGACTAAGCCTTCTTGAAACTACACTAGCTTCTAGGGTCTCACTTATTAACCTTCTTATTTTCTTCTCTTTTCTTGATCACATATATTCAGGATGGGTGCGGTCTTTTCTACAATCACTTCTTTTTT